>NC_045428.1:95340640-95640640 GCF_902635505.1 Sarcophilus harrisii
TGCATCTCTGTGCAGTCCCTATCAGGAGGCTTTTGAACCTCTTCCAGAACACAGGACATTATGTCTGACAATATCTCTTTAACTCTATCTCCCTTACCTGAACCAGATCCTTAGATTCCCAGACTTTTTTCTTCTCCTCAGGATATTGAATCTAACCTCTGCTCCCTGAGAGAAGCAGAAGAATCTCAGGGAGAGACACTCAAAGCAGAGGTTCCTCTTTCAATGTCAAATCTTTCCCAGACTAAGGAAAAACCTGGTCATTACTCTGGGGACCCCACTCAGCTTTTCGAGGTGTCTAAGGCCAATGCCCTCCTTGATCTGTCCTGGGGAAATGTTAGTATTAAACAATCTACCCCAGATACATGGAGGAAGCTGCAGAAGCCAGTTCTGGGCCCTCAAATTTCTTCCTCTCAGCTGCTAGAAACAGCTGTTGGAGTCTTTAATGATAAGGATCAAACTGCAGCAGAGGAGAGAGGCCTTAGAATTAAAAAGAGATTTGGAGAACAGTCCCTACTGTTGACTGCTGACATTTCCAGAAACCATAGAGGTTCATGCTTCAAGTGTAATAGAAACTGTCCGAGGAAACCCCCTAGTCCTTGTCCTGAGTTCAAGCAGGAGGAGCACTGGAGAAGGGACTGCCTACAGGGGATGAGCTGCCCTTTCAATGCCCTGCCTTCCAACAGGAATTTGGGACTTGGTCAAACTCCACATGACATTGGAACCCTGGCTCTCCCTGGATGTGACCAGTAAGACAATTGAATTTTTCTTTGCTATGGGGATTTCTTCATTATCACTCTGGCACTCTGGTCTCTCTTACTCTTCCCCCCATGGAGTGGGGATTGCAGGGGAACTTAAGAACTGCCTTGAGACCTCTTCTCTGCCTTGCCAGCTTGGTGACCTGTCAATTAAATGCTCATTTCTTATTATTTTCTCCCATCCTGCTTGCTTATTGGGGTGTTGTTTAATGGTGAAATTGGGGACCCACTTTTCTCAGACCTCCAGATGATTTTTTTTTAATGTTGCTCCCAAAGATCTCCTATATTTCCTCTGAAATCTGGGAGAAAATAGATTTCTCTGCTCCAGCCTTAGCCAAGATTGAGATATTTCTTAAGCACAAACTTTTGAAGCCGCTTAATGGCAGTCTTATTTTGATCTACAGTCCTGAAAGGCAAGGCCATGCCCTGAGCAATCCCAGACTGGTCATCTATTTTTTTAAGGGAATTGGAGCTGCTGTTTCATTCATTATGTGGATATTTTAATCTGCAGTCCCACCAGAGATGAGTCCCTAAATGCAGCCATGAAAACCCTAAACTTTCCAGCTTCAAGGGGCTACAGGGTCTCCTTATCCAAAGCCCACATTGCCTGCCAGATTGTCAAATATTTGGGCCACAATCTTAACCCCACTTCTCACTCTCTAAGTGAGTCGTGGCCTGGACCCCCACTGAAACACTCACTCTTTTAATTGAAGAGGCCTCAAAACTAACTTTGGGACAGCCATTAGACATTCTAACCCTCCACGGGGTTAGAGCATTTTAGAAGCCAAAGGGCATCAGTGACTTGCAAGTGGGAGGCTTACTAGATATCAGGCTACACACATAGGAAGAAGTGCTTTTCAATCCCTGGTGAAAAGCATTTTCATTGGCCACAAGCTGGAAGAAACAGTCAGGCAGATCTGCCAGACCTGCCCAATTTGTGCCCAAGTAAATCCTGAGGGAGCTGTTAGACCTCTCCCTCTCCTGAAGCCTGTTCAGAGAAGGGGCACATACCCAGGGAAAGACTGGCAAATACACTTTACACAAATGCCCCCTTACAGGGGGTTTCAAATTGTTTTTGGTTTTGATAACACCTTTACTAATTGGGTAGAAGCTTTTCCCTGTAGGACTGAGAAGACTCTGGAGGCATCAAGGAGTTTGCTAAGCCTGCCTAACTCCTTGCAGAGAGACAAATAGTCCTGCTTTTACTTTTCAGAACACAATGGAGAAAGAAGGGTGAAACTGTCCTTGTCCTTCTTTCTCTCCCTCTCACTCTTCTACCTAACTTTTTCTCATTTCTGCTCCTAGAATTTTCTCTTTGGCTTTTCTTATTTTTCATTCTATGGCCCCTGCCAACAATTAACTCCTTAGCATTCTATGGCCCCTGCCAGTAGTTAATTCCTTCTCAGCCTTTCAGCTAGGGAGCTCGGTGGGAAATGGAACTGTTTAGGATTGTTGGGCTGGCCATCAGCATCCTTAAGGCAGCCCACAGGTGAGACCTGATGCATTTTTTTGCAAAAGCGCCATTCTCAAAAGTCACCATCTCCACCCTGGATTATACCCCACTTTTAATCTGATCCTGAGATTTGTTTCCTTTAGGCTCTAAGCTACAAATTTCTAACTACTCCTTCAGCTTGAAAATCATGGAACACTCCACATCTCCTGGCCTGAGCTGCTGCAATCTTCACATCTTCCATTTCCCCTCCTGGCTTGGACCCCCACTGAAAGTAAGGACAGTTCTATGACCCTTGCCAGCTTGATGCAGCTACTGAAGATGAGACCTGTGTCCTGTTACCCCAAAAGAATTTGGGTATGGACTGCTTGAGAAGGGAAATGATGAGGGTGAACACTGAGACTATCCAAACTCTCCTCTGAAAAAGGCCCACCGTATAGGACAGTTGGATAGTCTCATTCAGTTGGAGATCAAGGCCAGGGATGTGGTTGTGTCCTCTATTGAGTTGAAGATTAGTCCGGAATCACTCTCATTAGCTCAACTCCCAAGATAAGTAATCTCTTTTCAATTGGAGACCTAGGCCCAGGGCATTAACAACATTGAGGGAATCTCATTCAATTTTGAATGGAAGCCCAACCCTCAGATGGCTAATAAAAGACAACTCTGAATCCCGAATCTTAGCAGAAGTCCTAAACAGGATTAAGCTTTCCAAGAAAGCTATTTTCTTGGCAAGCTGCCTTGCCAGGACTTTTGCCCACTGGTGAAGTTTGTCTTCCTTCCAAGCTGGCTTCTCAGTGCCAATAAATCCCTTTTGCCACGCAGATTTTGGGTTTGGAAATTCTTTCTCATAGGACCTATGGCTCCAACCAGAAGGGATTTCCCACCCCAGTTCTCCCACCTCATCACAACTGCCACTGACCTGGTCATCAACATCAAGGGCTCCAATCTAGAACTGAATTTCTTTGACCACATGGCTTGTCATTTGAATACTAAATGTTGAGAGTGTATAATCCAGAGTTATATGTAAACTCAGATATGTTAATTATTCCTATATTTTATTTGTATTTATCTTTGATGTAATTTTATTTTGCTTTCCCCTTGTAAATGTTTGATATTAAGAGGTACTGATAGCAAAGAAGTGGAAAATGAGTAGATGGCCATCAATTGGGGAAATGGCTGAACAAATTGTGGTATAGGAAGGTAATGAAATAATATTGTTCTATAAAAAATAATAAACAAGCTGATTTTAGAAAGGTATGGAAAGATTTAAATGAACTGATGCTGAGTGAAACAAGCAGAACCAGGAATACATTGTACACAACAATAGCAAGAATATGTGATGATCAATTATGAATGATTTGTTTCTTCTCAGTGGTTCAGTGATTCAAAGCCATCCCCATTTTGGACAGAATATGTATCTCTATGCAGAAAATGACCTAACGAGACTGAATATAAATCAAAACATGATGTGTTCATTTTTTTTTAAATCTCTCCCATTGGAAAATCCCAACATGATTCATAAAGCAATGTGTGTTAAAAAATAAATTTAAAAAGTTATCTACCCAAGCAATTTTTTTTAAAAAAAGTTAAAGATGCTTCATTGTAAATAACTGATTCCGAGTAAAAGAGAAGCAGATGATTTAGGCTTATGAGCTACAGTGTCAAGTAGACTGAAGGTAAGTTTACACCACCTACTATGTGCCAGGAACTATGCTAAGTGTTTGTTTGTTTTCAAATATTATCTCATTGATCCTCACAGTAATCCTGCAAGGAAAGTAGTATTATTATTCCCATTTTACAATTTCAGAAACTGAGACAAACAGAAATTAACTTATTTATCAAGAGTTACATAGCTAGTAATCTAGTAATAGATTAGTAATTCTAGCAGTCTAGTAATAAATCTAGCAATAGATTAGATTTGAATATAGGTCTTCCGGATTCCAGGCCCACCTCTATATCCACTATGCCAACAGCTACTAGTAGAACTATATTTCTCCCACAATAGGGTTATCTTTAAGACTATAAGAGAATATGAATTGTAGCTACTTGATGGTGAGTCTTTTCTACCAAGGAAAAAGTATTAATTGGGGGGAAAGAGCCAGACCAGTGGGTAAGAGATGAATGGCTATGTACTTGTCAAGGGGCTAACTGTTAGGGAAGCTACCTCTGAACATACTATAATGCTGCTTTTTTCTCTAGTGCTTTTCCACACCTTCCTCATTATGTTTTCATCATTCCTTACCACATACATCTTCAATTGATCTGGAATGACTTTCTCCAGTCTATCTCTGCCTTTCTAAATCCTTCCAGTCACAAATGCAGCCTCCTTCATGAAATCTTCTTTGATCATTATGGTTAGAAGTGACTCTTTTCTCTACTCAAGAACTTAAATCTGTTATATAGAATGTATAACTTCATCTAATAATCTGTGTAGCAGGGAAAAGGAGACCAATACTTTGTGACTGATCCCAGAAAATGACAGTCTAATTTTTGAGAGTAGAAATTTCAGGAGGAAGATTAAGAAATTTACATGGAAACATGGAGCTGAAACTTACATACTTGACTGAATTGGCAGTCAGGTAAGGAAGCATATCACAGGTAGTGAGGATGATCTTGGGAGCTGGTGCTTGAAAGGTACCAGATTCCACCATTGCTAACCCACTGGAGGCAATTAAAACAGCCTAAGGCTGATATGAAAAGCATCCCATTAGAGCTGAATGCCTCCTGTCAGAAAACTTAGGCAAACAGTGACTCATCAAGCCATTTTTCCCGTCTGAGAGGGCAGATGTTAAATACACAATTTAACTGTACTTTCAAATCTATTTATACTTTCCATTTTAATTACTAATAATAACAGGTTATTCTAGAACAGAGGTTCTTAAGCTAGTTTCCATAAACATACTTTTTAAAGAAAATGTTTCAATAACAACACCTCAATATAATTGTTTCCTTTGTAATTATCTATATATTATTTAGTTTATGAAAATATTCTGAGAAGCTTCACCAGCCTTACAAAGAAGTCAACACACACACACACACACACACACACACACACACACTACACACACTTAGAACCTGTGATGACCACATATTTTAAAATCAGCTGGAGTCAGGAAGTCAGGATAAGGGGAAATCCTTGATCTTTATTTTTTGCCAAAGTAAAGGGGAATGGTGATACAAAGTGAGAGCAATCGTGACACCAGCCAGCAGTGCCTTTGGCTCTCACACTCCACCCACCAAATCTTCTATGCAATCTCCTATACAACACATCAAACTTGCATGGAGAGTGGACAGGGCCATTCTTTCTCCAAGCATATATTAATATTGTCCAATTGCTAATTAGCCTCAAGTGCTTGTGACCTCAGTACAACAACTCAAGAGCTTCAGCCCATTACAAGAACCTCTGTTCTAGAACCAGGAGATCATTATACACTTCAGCAATAATACTATATGAGGATCAATTCTGATGGAAGTGGCTATCTTCAACAATGAGAGGATCCAAATCAGTTCCAATTGATCAATAATGAACAAACCAGCTTTACCCAGCAAAAGAACACTGGGAAATAAATGTGGACCACAACATAGCATTTACATTCTTTCTGTTATTATTTGCTTGCATTTTTGTTTTTCTTCCCAGATTATTTTTACCTTTTTTTCTAAATCCTGTTTTTCTTGTGCAGCAAGATAATTGTATAAATATGCATACATATATTGTATTTAACATATATTTTAACATATTTAACATGTAGAGGACTATTTGCCATATAGGAGAGTGGGTGAAGGGAAGGAGGGGAAAAGTTGGAACAGAAGATTTTGCAAGGGTCAGTGTTAAAAAAAATTACCCATGCATATGTTTTGTTAATAAAAAGCTATACTAAAAAAGAAGCTCTAGAGAAATATTTGACTGATCATAATTATTTCTGATTTGTGTTCTTCATTGTTGTGAAAAGCAAGCCAAACAAAAATCAGAGTTGTGATGGTAAGGTGAACTGATGAAAGTAAAAGGAACAAATTTTGGACTCTCTTTATTCATTGACATTCTATGTCAAATGAAAATTTAGAAACATAAGAGAGAGAATTGTATTGGTTTTTAAAGCCTTTATAAATTCTCCAAATCAATTACATATCATGTGAATTGCACCTCATGATTTTGCATACCTTTCCCCCCAACAAATAAGTTTAAATAGTGGACTAAAAGTAAAGACGTTTGATAAGTAGAAGGATGGTTCATGAAAGTTTATTATTCTCTGACTAGGCCAGATACTCAGTGAGGGAGAGAGTGAAAGTGTGGGCTAATTAGTAGCATATTATCTGTGAAATCAGGTAGAAGGAAGAGTTGAAAAGGGTGGATCTGGACCAATGAAGGCTCTCTCATCTAAGAGGGAGTAATCAGTTTTCCTCTAACCTTAGTACCTCTAACCCTTCTCCCTGTTTGATTTGCATAAAGGGTTATAAATCCTATTATGTAATAAGCCATTTGAGAGCAGTGAATACTTTCATCAATCTTTATGTATTGCAACAAATCTAATGTTATGCCTTTTACATATCAGATAATCATTATGTATTTCCCCAAATCCTCCCTTCCTTATTCCTAACCTTCCTATTCCTGTAAAGGATTTTATCACCTTTCTAATTACTGAGCATGACAACCTCAGCATCATCTTCACCTCTTCCTTCACAATCACCCAGAAGATCTATTCTGTCTTTGAGTCTTGCCATTTCTACCTTTACCTTCACAACATCTCTAATATGTATCCTTGTCACTTTACTCACAAAGATATCTGAAGCAGGCTTTCATCACCTCACATCTGTACTAAAGCATATCTGAGATAAGACCTTTAGCTTAGCTCTAAGCCTAGCCTGTAGAAATACCATTATATTTTTCTTGACTGCTTAATTGGATAAATAACTAATTCTATTTATTTTAGGTCAGATTCATTCTAATTGTACATCAATAATTAGAAAAAGTTTCAAAATTAAATTTTCATTGTTAAGCTAACCTGTGTGCAACTTTCCTACTTTACAACTGTAAGAAAGCAAGTTTCCTAAGGTTTTTTGGTTTCTTGCTTATTATTTCTGTTTGATGCAGATGCAGTTCAGGGGAAGAGGCTGGTTTGGTTTTTTTTGTTGTTGTTGTTATTGTTGTTTTTGTTTTTAATATAAAATCAGAAAAAAACAGATGTTTTGAACCATGCCTTCCATTTTGAGATCTGACATGCAGATTGACTTTTCTTTGTCCCTACATATGATTTCAGGGAACAATTTCTCCCTCACAGACATGGCCTTAATACATTATTTTTCTCTTTTTTCTTCATCAATTTATTTCTTGAACTGGGGGGAAAACAGAATGTTTTATTGTTTTAAATCAAACTACTTTAATACCATGTGAAGAAATCTATCAGGTAAATTTATGTGGTTCATGTATTCAATATTCTGCTCATTTGGCTTAACCTGAAATATTCAACAATACAAAAAAGATTTATTGAATAATTGGTTACTTAATAATCATTTATTTAGTTCTTACTAAAAATATTATATAGGAGTAATTGTGTAAGGTGCCAAATATATATACCTATAAAAGTGAAATAGTCCTTTCCCATAAAGAACTTACACTCTACAAAAACGGGTTAAGCTATTTCTAAGGGCCAAACTTGATCTTGGCCTAGACTTGCAAGCTTTGAATATTTTACTTTGAAATAGCCTAGCCTCACCTAAAACTGACTCTTAAGACTATTCTGTCCTCTTTCTAATTCATTCTCTTTCAATACCTAGGCCAAGACTGAGTTATAATCTTCACTCCTGTGGTCCCCAGAGAAACAAAGACTTCAGATTTGAAATGAATAAAGATATAGTCCTTTGGAAAGAGTCAAAAAGTCAACTTTATAAATATAGAGTAGAAGATACAGGACTAGACAGAGATCCAGAGATGTTAGTGGGTTAAAACTTCAGCATGAATCTAAAATATGATATAGCAGTTAAAACAACAACACCACCACCAAAAAATAACCATTATGATTTCATTGAGATTCATTGAAGTGCAGTGTGCAAAACAAGGGAGAAGATAGTCCCTCACTCAGAGTGTATCAGTCTAGGTGCCATATTCCATAAAAAATGTTTGCATAGGGGGCAGCTAGGTGGTACAGTAGAAAGAGCACCAGTGCTAAAATCAGGAGGACCTGAGTTTAAATTTGACCTCAGACACTTAACACTTCCTGGCTTTGTGACCCTACTCCCAATTGCCTCAGAAAAAAAAAAAAAAAAAAAGTTCCATTAAAAAAAAAAGAAAATATGAAGGGGTTATCTTATTGGGACAACAAAATGGTCAGTAGGACCAGAAAAACTGGATTCAACTATTTCAAATCTTATCCCATGAAAGAAGAACTGAACTTTTTCTGCTCAACTGTAGAGAGAATCAGAAAAACCAATGATTTGAAGTGACAAGGAAGCAAATTTCTTTTCTGTATAAGCACACACACGAACACACACTCACAAGCAAAAAAAACCCAAAAAACAAGCAACTCCCTAACAATAATAGCTAACCATTGCAAGCTATATATTTTCTTGTTTCTGTATCTTTGCTTTAACTATTTCTCCATCCACCCAGCCACCTAGAACTGATACTCCTCTGTGTCACCTAAATCAAAACTAACATCTACTTCAACTTCTTCCATTATGTGTCATTTAAGCATCCAGGAGAAAACTAAAAATACTTAATATAAAAGAAATTTACAATTTCATATTCCCAGTAACTTTGTTTTCCAAGTCAATCATAGCTTCAGTGATTTGCTTCTTTTTCTTTTATCTGTATCACCAAGGTATAAGTATCATCCTATAATGCACATAGAAAAGTGATCTTCATAAAATTACTTAATAGGTATTACTGAGACTTGGTGCGATTGAACCATAATGTGTATCTGCCATGGTATACCTCATTTACAAAGAAAAGAATAATTTAGAACATTTACAGGGGAGTAGGTGGTTAGGTAGTAATGTATATTAACTATATATTTTTATGTGATTAAATTCAAAAATCAAGGAACATGATCTTATGAGCAAAGACCAAAAGAGGAAGAAAGAAAGAAATATTTTCATATTTTCATTCAATGAAGAATTTAAAAGCATGGATCACAAGTCTGGCCTACAGCCATAATACAATAGTAATAGGTGACTTCAAATATTTGAATATTACACTGGAGCTTTCTCTGTGCCAAAGGCATGACAGCTGATTAATTCCTGAATTGACTTAAAGATAATTCTACCTGGAGGTAATAGTCATGTGAAGAACTGCTATTCTGCACCTGATTCTTAACAAAAAGGAGGAACTGATTGTTATAATATAAATGATTTTATGATTTAGCCAATTTCCCATGGGAGGAAATGAGCATTCAACCTTAGAATTCATGATGAAGATAATACAGACTAGGCATGATACAGCATGCAACCTACATCTGGACAAAACTGGGCATAAAATTCTACCCATCTTTTCTTCCATGTGCTGAAACCATTAGTACATGCAAGAAAAGATGGGTAGAATTGTATGTCCTAAAACTCTACAGGAAACATTAGGTAAAAGGGGATAAGAATGACATTCTGAAAACATAAACAGAAACAATTCTGACAAAAAGTGGCTCTTTAAAAAAAAAAAAAAAAAGAAAGAAAAGTGGATCTTGTCAAAAAAAAAATACAAACCTTTAAACGGTACAGATTTTCAAAAGACAGAAGATGGAAGCAAAAGAAAGTAAAAGAAGATAAATAAAGAAGTATAGTGTGATTCTTTAAAATTGGAACAACAAAAACACTCTATTGTTTGTTTACTACTTATCTTTGTGAGGGTTAAGAAAACCATCAAAGAAGAAATAAAACCACTGCTCACAGCAGATGGAACAATGGCATTTGTTGTCAAAGAAAAGTAACCATTTTGGGGTTTCTTTTCTAATTTATCAATGAAAATGATGTTTGAACAGATAAGGATGGGATGGGGAAAAAAAGTAATATCTTGTAAAAAGGAATATGCAGAAAGCATATCAGATTTCCAGATAGGACAAAGCTATAAAGATCACTCTGTCTTTCATGTATGAGCTTCATTTAATAGCATGATTTTTAATAGGTAAAGTACAATGCTTGGGTTAAAAAGCTCAATATCCAAAGTGAATGTAGAAGAAACTGTTAGGTAATCATTTCTTTGACAAATATTTGATGTCAGGGGGAGGGGGTACTAGTGAACTATAAGTACAAAATTCAGAATCATAAATTTAGCATGGAAAGAATATTAGAGATCACTTATTTTTAACCCCTCATTTTACTGATAAGAGAATTAAAGTCCTAAGAGGTTAACTGACTTTCTCAAAGTTCCAAATGTAATAAGAAGTAGAATCAGATTCAAACGCAAATTTTTCTAAATCTATATCTAGTATATATTTTTTTCTATATTTCAGTTTGTCAGATGATGAAAAATTAATGTTACCTTTGGCTTTTTGATTATAAGTATAATGTTCATAAGACAAGAAATGGTGAATTAGAATTATAATAAGTAGAACTGCAGATTTCATATTTCTGATATTGTGCTCAATTCTGGGGGCAAGATTTTAAGGTGTATACTAAAAAATTGGAAAGTGTCTAGAAAAAAAAAAACAAATTTAAAGGAAACTTGAAATAATGCTGCATGAAGAATATTTGCATAAACTTTGAATATTTAGGCAGGAAAAGAAAAACTGAGGTGTTTGGGATGAGATACAATGGTAGTATGCACCTAAAACCTGCTCATATGAAAGAAGAATTTGCCTTGTTCTAAAGCAATGGGAATTTGAAGAAAAGAAGATTTCAGCTCAATGTGAGGAAATGTTTTTCTCCAATTAGAAGTATATAAAAATACAGTTGGCTTTCTTTAGAACGATTTGACTATCCAGTAGAAGTCTCTAAGTGAACATTAAATGATCAGTTGATAGAGATGTAATTGATGAGCTTTTGAATAAGGTATGTATTGAAATAGATTTCTTCAGATAACCTTTTAATTTTGACATTACCCAATGTGGATTCTCTCTCATTTTGAACTGGAAAAAAAAATTGCTTTGTCCACATTGTTGGTTGTTTGTTAAGTTAAAGTCTAAGAATTAGCATCCTGGGGCAGCTATGTGGTAGGATAGAGCACCAGCTCTGAAGTCAGGAGGACCTGAGTTCAAATTTGATCTCAGACACTTAGCATTTCCTAGACTTGTGATCCTGTAAATCACTTAACCCAAATTGCCTCAGGAAAAAACAAAAACAAAACAAAACAAACAAACAAAAAAAAAAAAAAGAACTAGCACCCTTTACTGATATGTTACCTAACCATTTTGTAATGAAATCCAAATATGAAATCTAAAACAATTCATTGTGTTTCCCTCTTTTACAAATTAAGTAGAACTAGAGACTTGATCTGGACTTCATTGGTACAGAGAATTGTAGTATAAGGAAATATACTTACCTCTGAACACCTTCTCTGCCACTGTCTTAGAGACTTACCTGGAGGCGAAGTAGCTTTCCCAGGATCAAGCAGATAGTAATATATAGTAAAAGTAGGGCCTCATATGGAGGATACCTCTATAAGTTAGATATAAGCTATTTTTTTCTCCTCAGTATTTAAGTTTTGATTCTTACAGACATGTTCATTATAAAATAAGGGAGGGGGAAAAGAGTGTTATAATATACTGACTGTCTATATCATTTAAGTCCCCTATTGTGAAGTAAATGAAACTGAATCTTAAAAAGTTCACCCCAAATAAAGTATTAAATATTCTTGAACAATATTCCTCAAAAGTGAATGCTTAAGGAAGACACAAATGAAACTGTTATCAAAGGAAGTCACATTATCCAAATAAACTCTGCTAATCTTTGAAGCAATGAATGAAGTCTATTATTCTTATGTACAATAAGATTGAATATCATCTTATAAATAACCAATTTTAAACTATTTAAATTCATCATATATTTAAAATTAGAGGGAATTAGATTTCAATACACTTTCTAGGAAACAGGAATTTTATGGGAAAACAATGGCATTGTGCCAATCCCAATCCCCTCTGATATCTTAAAGATAAATATCTATGGTTTCATGCTTCTGTGACATAGCCTATCACTGGAGAAAAAAAAAAAAAAAAAAGGAATGGCTTCAGAAGAGAATTAGACTGAGCAGAAAATCCATATATTTTGTTCTTAAAAGGGAAGAAAGTAGATATTATGGCGAATGGTGTTAAACAAGGCTGGAAACATATGTTAAGGCTAGTTTGCTTAGAAAATTTACAGGGAAGTAAATTGTAGTATTCATTGTTTCCCACTCCATATCATGTCTCTCCTTTCCCACCCTCCCTTTCTTTCTCTCTCTCTCTCTCTCTCTCTCTCTCTCTCTCTCTCTCTCTCTCATCTCTCTGTCTCTGTCTCTCTCTGTCTTTTAGGATATAAATAATAATATTTCGTAAGAGTTTTTCTAAATGCCACTCACTTTTCATTGAAAATATCATCTTCCAAAAGCAATGTAAGAGTCATGGCTACATTAGCAAATATCCAGGGAGAACAGGAGACATTAAGCTCAATATTAGTTAGCAGTACAATTCAATGTGGTATAGGGGAAAGAGCCTTAGATTTGGAACCCGAAGACCAATATTTAAATTTTAGCTCTGCCATTTACTATCTGTATGATCAAGTCATTTAAAGCCCTCTAGGCCTCAGTTTACTCAACTAAAAAAATAAGGAAGTTGAGCTAGATGAATTCTTAAATCCCATCCAGTCTCTCTCTGTAAGATCCTCTGATCTTATTTGAATTTTCTATAGGTGTAATAAAAAGAATAGATCTTTATATTTTAAAACTCTATAAATAATTTATATCTCTAAAAATTTAGTTTAGCACGATTAATTCCAGAAAAAAAATTCTGCCACATAGAAAATAGTCTAATATAAAAGGAGATTATTTTTAATTTCAAGTTTTATATTGGGGTAATTTGTAGATTGCTATAACTTGGTAATAGTTTAGTCTAATTGATCAAATGTGCAGTCTCTTGAGTAATTAGTGAACTTAAACATAAAAAGTGAAAGTAAAGTCAGAAAGATAAATGAAATTTATCTTTATTTTTAAAAAACTTTTACATTGGAATAAAGTACATACCATTGGTTCTTTTCTTTACTACATCAATTGCTCTTTTATTTTGATTATATATTTTAACCATTGAAATGAGAGTTGACATATTAATAGGTAAAGTAATAATCTTTCAGCTCTGAGGAAATACTGCCAGCACTCTAAGGGTAAATCTGGAGTGGGGGTAAAGGGGCAACAGATAAATTAATGAGGCAAGCAGCAAGGTGAAGGTTGATGAAAGGTAGCCATGGATGAAGAGAAGCACATGCGATATAAGGCCTGACTTTTGTGCCAAAGTCAGGGAGACTTATGATTCATTAAATACAAAATGTAAAGAATCCTTAGAGATCATTCAGTCTATTTGCATCTCTAATTTTCCATATTAGGAAGCTATTCTCTAAATCAAAGGGGAACACAGAAATAGGATCTAGAAGAAACAATTTATGGAGTAAAAAAAATGGTGTATGAGGAAGTGGGAATGGAGGGAAGACACCAGTTAGGAACCAATCAGATAAAGAGGAAACTATGGGTTAGCCAGAAATACACAAAATGTCATAAGAGAAGCTGTAGCATATAGGAAGCCACCAGAGTAACATATAAAAATTTTAATATTAAAACACCTGAGTGATACAACAAAGTTCTAGATGTGGGATCAGAAAGGCGTAAAATTGGATGTAGATTTTGACTCCTATTAGTTGAGTGATCATTTAACGTTAGTCTGTCTCAGTTTCTTCATGGATAAAATGGATATAATGGTAGTACTTCTCTCCTGGGATTTTTATAAGAATAAAATGAGATAACTGGAAAGCACTTTGCAAACTTTTATGAACTATAAAAATGCTAGTTGTTAATGTTGTTGTTGCTGCTATTATTATTATATAATGAAATCAAGCCAGGATTTGCAAAAGCCAGAATTAGACTCAGATTTCAAAATCAAGTTCTAAAGAGTTTTGTCATAGTTGATTCTTATGAATGGAATGAGATAAAGTCATCAAAAAGCTGATGCAGAAGTTGAGTGATTTGATCAGGATCATTCAACTAATAAAAGTTTGAGGCTACATTTGATTTAGGATGCTCTAGAGCCTAGGTCTAGCAGTCTATTCACAAACCTCCTCAACAAAGTTAGGCCTTTCAGCTTTTTGGATAATAATTCACTATTTGACAAAACTGCTGGGAAAATTGGAAACTAGTATAGCAGAAAGTAGGCATAGACCCATACTTAACACCATACACCAAGATAAGGTCAAAATGGGTTCATGATCTAGATATCACAAATGATATTATAAACAAATTAGAAGAACATAGGATAGTTTAGATTCATGGAGAAAGAAGGGGTTTATGACCAAAGAAGAAGTAGAGAACATTATTGATCACAAAATAGATAATTTTGATTATATTAAGTTAAAAATTTTTGTACAAACAAAACTAATGCAGACAAGATTAGAAGAGAAGCAATAAACTGGGAAAACATTTTTATATACAAAGGATCTCATTTCTAATGAAGGCCTCATTTCTAAAATATTCAGAGAATTGACTCAAATTTATTATAGTTCAAGCCACTTTCCAATTGATAAATGGTCAAAGGATATGAACTGATAATTTTCAGATGAAGAAATTGAAACTATAGTCACATGAAAAAATGATCCAAATCACTATTGATTAGAGAAATGCAAATTAAGACCACTCTGAGATACCACTACACACCTGTCAGATTGGCTAAGATAATAGGAAAGGATAACAACAAATGTTGGAGGGTATATAGGAAAACTGGGACACTGATACATTGTTGGTGGAACTGTGAATGGATCTAACCATTCTTCAGAGTAATTTGGAACTGTGCTCAAAAAGTTATCCAACTTTGCATACTTTTTGATCCAGAAGTGTTTCTACTGGGCTCATATCCCAAAGAGATCCTAAAAGAGAGAAAGGAAACCACATATACAAAAATGTTTGTGGTAGCCCTCTTTGTAGTGTCAAGAAACTGCAAACTGAGTAGATGCTCATTAGTTGGAGAATGGCTGAATAAATTGTGGTATATGAATGCTATGGAATACTATTGTTCCATAAGAAATGACCAGCAGGATGATATCAGAGAAGCTTGGAGAGACTTACATGAACTAAGGTTAAGTGAAATGAGCAGAACCAGGAAATCATTATATATGGCAACAAGACTATATACAATGATCAATTCTGATGGGTGTGGCTCTCTTCAACAATGAGAGGATTCAAACCAATTCCACCTGTGCAGTGATGAAGAGAGCCATCTACATCTGGAGAGAGAATCATGGGAACAGAGTGTGGAATACAACATAACATTCTCACTCTCTCTGTGTTGTTATTTGCTTGCATTTTGTTTTCTTTCTCGGTTTTTCTTTTCCTTCCTTCTTGATCTGATTTTTCTTGTGCAGCAAGATAACTGTATAAATATGTATACATATATCAGATTTAACATGTATTTCAACATATTTAACATGTATTGGACTACCTGTCAGCTAGAAAAGGGGTGCTGGGAAGGATGGAAAAATTTGGAACCTTTTGTTCCAAACCTTTTGTTTTGCAAGGGTCAATGTTGGAAAAATTACCCATGCATATGCTTTGTAAATAAATTAATTAATTATTTAGAAAAAAAGAGTAAAGCCTTATTTAACTTCCTTTAAATGTGGCAATGGCCATGAATTACTAAAAACCACAAGAATCTTTTGCTAGAGAGTAATGTGTGACCTACGTGGGTATGTAAACTGTCCTCTTTTAAGGAATTTAATCACATCTCACATTATTTTATATCTAATATGAAAGAATGGAATCAACAATGTCATTTAGTACCACACATGCTTAATATATATACATGTATGTATGTATGTACAATGTTCAATGGAATGAATTAGTATGACATAATTAGAAAACAGTCAAAAATGATTCAATTTTATCTAAAGTTTAGTTAAAATGAAATAATCCAACCAAATAAAAAAAAAAACAAATAGAGAAAATTAAGTTAAAAGATGATTAAACTATTTTTGAACATAATTATCAAAAAAGTCATCTAAAAGGTGACATGATTCATTCCTAACCATTCATTAAAAAAAAGATACAACCTAATCAAAAATTCTACAAGTGTTTAAAAATGGAACAGATTGGAGAAAGAGATAAATTAAAATTATTGGGTTCCTTAATGGGGATCTAGCCTAATCATTAAAGTTCACTAGAGAAAAATATTTTTATTTTCAATGAACATTTTCTGGACTAAACTCACATGTATTATAGCAATCAAGAAGGAGAAAACAAGAATGATAAATAGAAATCTTTTTAACTTTCTGGTAATCATTTTTATTATCAATCATCATCAATTATAAATGCTCATCTTCCAGATGCATGGCTTTTAAAGTTACAGCATGGCTAAAAGGATCAATTGCTGGACCAGAGTTGAGGAAACTTGGGTTTGACAATTGCTTCCCATATTTATTAGCTGTATAAGCACTGCTTCTCTGAATAGTGTCCTTGTATATAATGTACCTACCCAGTATGATGATAGTGCCTGCAGAAACAATTCATGTTGGATTGTGTTGCGTTTGTATGATAATTAAGATAAGGATGATCAGCTTTTATAGCACTTTAAAGTTCACAACAAATTTTACAAATATCTCATATTATCGCTGGGAGGAAAGTGCTTTATTTTCTCCATGTTATAAGTGAGGAATTGGTGGCAAGTAAGTAGTTAAGTGACTTGCTCGGAGTCATATAGTCAAAGAGCTATGTATGCCCTATAATATTTATGCCCTATATTTATATAGTAAATGGGAACAATTAAATGGGGAAAAAAAGTACAGATGTGAATTCTATGCTACTTATAAATCAATCTGCAAGAAACATTTCTCAAATCCTTTTTTAATTGTGGAGTAGTTACTATAGATAGTTGGTACAGCAAAAAAAAAAAAAAAAAAAAAAAGTTTTTGACTTACAGTCAGGAAGAGCAAAATTCAAATCCTGCCTCAAATACCTTAGCTCTAAAATGAATACAAAGGTGAAGCTAAGAGGGTGGAATAAAAGTAGGAATTCTCCTGTGCTGTCCCTCAAACTTCGCTAAATACCTTTAAATATTGACTAAAATTTTAGAGCATCAGAAGTCACAAAAGGAAGGAGTAGAACAGTTTTCCAGCCAAAGACAACTTAGAAAATCAGCAAGAAAAGTCTTTTGCAGCACAGTGGGACTGATCATAGTCCAAAGGCTGGCTGCTAGCACAACATTACCCCAGCATACCAGGAACAGGCACTGGGGCATCTGAATAAATAGTAGGACTGATGGTTTCCATACCTCATGCTCTACAGGTACAAAGAACAACATGGAAAGTCACCAAGAAAGGTTTGTCACACTATGATGTAAGAGGATCCCCCAAACAAGAAGTAGATCTTGGTAGCCACTGAATTATATATAGTAGCAGAACCAGCAGAACCAGCATCAGCACCAGCAGTGGTGGTAACTTCCACAAATTAGTGAGGTACCCAAACAGCTGGTCTGAAAGAAAATACAAGGATCACTTTGGTAGCACTGAGGCAGGATTCTGTTGCTTTGTCCATTGAACTGCTTTACTGGGCTTTACTTTACTGGGCAAGTAGTACAGGAGGAAGGGAGAAAATCTGGAACTCAAAGTTTGAAAAACATATAAAAATATATTACACATAAATGAAATAAAATATTAAACAGACCATAAAATAGGAAAAAATAAAATGGGGATAAATATATACTCATAGGACTGTTTAATAATACTACCCACCCTGGCTCCTGTTGCCAAAGGTAGATATGCTATATTTTACCCCTCCATTTTTCTCTGTGATAAAAGTAATTCATTTTGGACACCTATTCTACTATTAAAAACAGTCTTAATTAATTTGATAGAATCATATCAAAGTTCTGTATATGAGGCCCCAATGCTGTGAACTACAGATTCTACATTCACTTGCTTAACTGTATGAAGTTAACTGAAGGCCCTTCATCCTTATTTTGTCTTATGATGATTATCAAGTCCAGCTTGGCAGAGGTGGCAACTACATAGGAAGGCCAAAATATTTTTGTATCTCCAAACTAATCACTTGTCCAATAGGAGCAGAGGACCATCTTATGACTACTTAGGGAGTGATTATGATAACTTGTACCATTTCTTCTTGCTCAAATTAAGTCTGTCCATCTTATATGAAGATATTCCTTACTTCATTCCTGACTTTGCTGACATTATTTTGCTTATTCATTAGAATTAATCTGTATTTATTATAGCTATTCCAGAATGACTAGACATCTAGGCCTATAAAAACAGGGCCCTGGAAGGAAAAGACATCTCAGATCATGAAAATCCATAAAAAATAAAACAAAAAAATTGAGTCAAAGGGAATGTGAAGGTTTAATGACAATTGACTATGTCTCTAGACCTCTAATATTCTAAGTGGTAATGGGATTAGATCAGTCAAGTCTAGAAAAAATAGTGTAAAGTTAGAAATTGAGAGGTAGGCCCTTGTCATTCTGAGGCAATGGAAAACAATTCAACAACCATTCTTGTTATTAAGTTCTTTGCTAGGTTCTAGGAAAGAGAACTAAATTTAGGTAAAAATTAAATTTGGCCCCAGTGCATATTAGTTTAGTGGGGAGGGGGGGTAACATATTAAAAAAAAAATAATAGTATACATAGTCTTAAGAAAATCAAATTATCCAAATCAGAGAAATACCATGGAAAAATATCTTTAAAAATATCACTTGAAAACATTATTCAAAATTATTCATCAGTAATATTCAAGATGGTTTGGTCAAGGTAGAGCCTGAAATCAAGAAAATTAAAATCCATAGCATCAGAACAACACCATTACAAACAATGTTCTTTATAACAAAGGTATTTCCAGGTCTATCAAAATAGGCAATTGGCAATCTGATTATCAGGAATTCTACATAAAAATATTCCTCTATAGCAAGTCTTTAGTTGTATTCTTCTCCTTTAAATTTCTCTAAAACAAAACTAAGGACTATTTTACATTGAGATATATGTGAGGAACTAAGCTGAATTCCTGCTCCAGTTATTTGACTTCCTTGAGAGTAGGGAGTGTTTTTCATTGTCATCTTTATATCCCCATTGCCTAGGATTTAGTTAGTGCTTAATCAATGGTTAACCAATTGCATTGGTTCAAATAATACCTATCCTTCATCTCCATTGATTTTTCCCCATTATCCCAAACCACCCAAATAAACTCTACCTACCACTCACCAGCACAAAAGGAAATGCTAAAAGGAAACTGCTTGAGTAGAAAAGAAATTATAAGATGTATATTACTTTTTCTTCTTACTTCTGTCTTCATTAGACTTTTTCTTCAGTTGTTAATTCACTACCAAAAAGCTACACATCAGCTATTTCTATTCAAGTCCTAAGGATTCAGAATGTGATGCTAGTAATGTGTTTATTTACATAAGATTCCTATATAAGAAACAACTCAAAAGTCTCATGGAATTCATTATAATGGGATTTTACTTTCCTGCATAGAAACTACATGCATGAATCTAGAAAACAGGTAATTACCATTTTAAAATTAGACAAATTTCAAGATAAAAGAAAGTGAACAATGAGGATTCTTCCTACGCACACATCTCCCACACTCAGGCAATATTAATATATCCTTTTTAAAAAATCATAATATTTCTCTCCACACTTGGGGAAAACTACAGCACATGTGATATTCTCATTCTGTTTCTCAAATTGGTACATCACAGCATTATACCGTTTTCCAAATAAGCAGGTAGATAAACACAGTCCTTTATTCTGGATTAATGGTTAAGCTCAAGAAAAGAGTTCAAAGGGTTTTATTATGCTTTATTTTTTAGCAGACTCAATGATAAAGAATAGTATTGAATTTAGAACCTTAAGGATTTCATCCCTCTGCTTATGAATACATCTGATATCATAAGACAACAGTCTTCACTCTACTCTAACACAGCCTACCTTTACCTAAGGTGAACTATAATTAAAATCGTCAATTAGTAAAGTGACTATTTGCTCTGTGGACTTGTCAATTACAGGTCTTCTTAGAATCCACAGAGTACAGGCTTTCCATTTCAATAGGATCTTCACTCCAGGCATAATACATTCCTAGTATTAGAGATAATATTAAGACACATGAAAATGATTTAAATACAAAGAATAAAAGGTGTAGATTTAAGTTACAACAACAGAATTAGTATTTTATTTTTATCTACTTTTTTATCCTATATCTAATGTGCTCTCCCACTCTAAGCTTTTTAAGATTTTTGTTTGCTTTTCAGCACACAATATGATATGAGAACAGTATTTCACCTAATCAAAAATTCTATACTTGATGTTGTATTAGCCTTTTGCTATGTCTCCAGTGAATGTGGAATAGCACAAATAGCTTAATAAGGCTGGTTGCAAAGAAGAAAAACTTCCTGTCACATAATCTCAGAAACACACTTTTCTCTAGTCCTTTTGACTGAAGAGATGAAAATAAAAATAAATGCATATGGTTAAAAATAAAGGCTTACTTCCTAAGTTTTCACTCTAACTGATGCATTGTCCTTCTTGTTGTCCTTAAAAGTGAACAGATCACTCAGTGAACAAGCATTTAAATGTCACTTTGTGCCATATGACACACAACACATACACACACACATGTATATGTTTATATATATATATATGAATGAATCCATTTTTGAGATTATATATATATATATATATATATATATATATATGTATGTATACATAGAACAAAGTAGAATTTTTTAAATGAGGTAAGAGGACAGGAATATATAATCCTTTCTAGCACATTTAAATGGCATTAATTTTCATTCACTTTACACGCTTTGTTTCTAAAATAGAAAAGCATTGCCATACACCTTGGTGATATATTCAAATGATTTGTTTCATCTTTATTATTGCCAACTTCATATTGCCTCATGCTTGCTGACGAATGTTTAGAGAATTCTTTGCAAACATGATAAATTGAACATTTTGTTGTTTGTTTCTTATAACTTGTTCAGGGGGAGTGGAGCCAAGATGGCAGAGAGGATACATGTTTCTTTCTGAGCTCTCCTACTACCCTCACACTAATTACAAAATTCAAACTCTGAATTAGTTCTGGACCAGCAGAATTCATGAATATTGGGAATGCAGCAAATTATCAGCAGAAGATAATTTTGAAGATCACCAGAAAAGGTCTGTTTTGGCCAGGCATGGAAGGTGGCCAAGCACAGGCCAGGGAGTCAGAGCACAGAAACCATCACAGGCTGTGCAGACTGAGGGTAGGGGGGGAACGGGGCAGAATCCCTGCTGTGGAGAATCTACAGGGAGGACTCTACCACAGTGTTAGCCACTCTGCCTGGTTGCAAACTAGTAGATCAGCAGAGAAGTTATAAAACTTCCAACACAAACACAAAAGATAAAGAGTGAACCCCTAAGGGCCAGAGTCCAACAGGACCTGGCCATATCTACCCAGCACTGAGAGTGACTCAGCACAATCCCAGAACAGCCATTGCTGCTTCCTGATGTGTCTACAGGAAGCTTGGAAAACCTCCTTTGCCCCAAAAGCAGATCCCAACTTTAAAAAAAAAAATGACTAAAAAGGCAAAATGGGCTCTAACTGTAGATAGTTTCTATGGTGAAGGAGAAGAACAGATTTCAAACCCTGAGGACACTAAGAGCACATTATCTCCAGATAAAACCCCAAAAGAGTAATATAACCTGGTCCCTACCACACATGGCTCTGCTAGAAGAAATTAAGAAGACTCTTAAAGGAGAGCTAGAAGAAGAATGGGTAAGGAAAAGAAAACTCTGCAAGAGGGTTTGGAAAAGGCATATAACTCATTAAAAGACTGATTAGAAAAAGAAAACAACTCCCTGAAAAACAGAATATGTCCATTGGAAAAGGTAAAGAACTCCTAGGAAAACAGAATTTGTGAACTGGAAAAATAAAATAACTCCTTAAAAGGAAAAAAAATTATGAAATGAAAAAGAATTCCATAGAATAAAATAACTCATTTAAAAACTCAATTGGACAAATGCAAAAAGAATTAAAAAAGTAAATGAAGAAAATAATTCATTAAAAATCAGAATTAAACAAATGGAAATGAATGACTTCATGAGACATCAAGAATCAGTCAAGCAAAACCAAAAAATTGAAAAAAATAGGAAAAAAGTTAAATACCTACTTGATAAAACAACAGAACTGGAAAACATATGTAGAAGAGATAATCTAAGAATTATTGGACTCCCTGAAAACCATGATGAAAAAAAAAGAGCTTTGTCACTATTTTTTTAGGAAATCATTAAAAAGATCTGCCCAGATGTCATAGAATCAGAAAGTAAAATAGCCATTTAAAGAATTCATCAAACACCTCCTGAAAGAGACTCCAAAATTAAAACTCCAAGGAATATTGTGGCTAAATTTCAGGACTATCAGACCAAGGAAAAAATATTGTAAACAACCAGAAAAAAAATTCAAATACCAAAGGAGCCACAATAAGGATCACTCAGGATCTAGCAGCTTCCACATTAAAGGATCAAAGGACATGAAATTTGATATTTCTAAAGGATAAGGAACTTAGAATGCAGACAAAAATAAACTACCCCATTAAACTGAGCATTTTCTTCCAGGGAAGAAGATGGCCATTCAATGAAACAGATGAATTCAATTTATTTCTGATGAAAAAACCAGAGCTAAACAAAAACTTTGAACTCCAAATATAGGACTCAAGAGAAGGATAAAAAGGTAAAAAGAACTCTTGAGAACTGTATTTCTGTTATGGGTATACATAGAGAGTGCATGTATAATTTGATTTTACTGATATAATATAAAAAAGGAACTAGAATGGAAAGGGGATTGTATCAGAAAAAGGGAAAAGTGGAGGTAAAAAAGAGGAAAATTACATCTCATAAAGAGACAATTGTCTCTTTGTATTTGAGGGAAAGAAAAGAAGGGGAAGAACATTGTGTGAATCTTACTCTCATCAGATTTGCCTCAAAGAGAAAATATTACATATATTTGGTTTACAGAGAAACTTCTCTCACCTTATTGAAAAGTGGGAGGGGAAAAGGGAAGAGGTAGGCTAAATAGAAGGGAATACAGAAATAATAGGGAAAGGGTGTAAGAAAGGGGGAAGGACTCTAGAGGATGAGGGATTCTAAGGAGGAACTCTACTTGAGGCAAGTGGTGCCCATAAGTTAAATACTGGGAAGAAGGGAAAAGGGAAAGTAAAGAGAAAAGTATAATCTGGGGATAATAAGATAGCAGGAAATACAGAGTTAGTAGATTTAATAATAAATATGAATGGATGAACTTTCCCATAAAGCATAAGTTGATAGCAGACTAGATTAAAAGCCAAAATCCTACAATATGTTGTTTATAAGAAACACATTTAAAGTAGGATGATACATACAGAGTAAAGGTAAAAAGCAGGAACAGAATCTATTATGCTTCAGATGAATGAAAAAAGCAGGGGTAGCCATCATGATATCAGCTCAAGCAAAAGCAAAAATTGATTTAATTAAAAGAGATAAAGAAGGAAACTATATATTGGTAAAGGGTACCATAGATAATGAAGCAATATCAATACTAAACATATATGCACCAAGTGGTGTAGCATCTAAATTCCTAATGGAGAAGTTAAGAGAGCTGCAAGAAGAAATAGACAGCAAAACTACAATAATGGGAGATCTTAACCTTGCACTCTCAAAACTAGATAAATCAAACCACAAAATATATAAGAAAGAAGTTAAAGAGGTAAATAGAATACTAGAAAAGTTAGGTATGATTGATCGTTGGAGAAAATTGAAAGGGGACAGAAAAGAGTACACTTACTTTTTGGCAGTTCATAGAACCTATACAAACATTGACCATATATTAGGACATAAATACCTCAAAATCAAATGCAGAAAGGCAGAAATAGCAAATGCACTCTTTTCGGATCACAATGCAATAAAAACTACATTCAATAGAAAGGCAGAGGAAAAAGTAATTGAAAAGTAAACAATCTCATTCTGAAGAATAAATGGGTGAAACAGCAAATCATAGACACAATTAATAATTTCATCCAAGAGAATGACAATTGTGAGACAAAATACCAAAATTTGTGGGATGTAGCCAAAGCAGTAATAAGGAGAAATTTTATATCTCTAGAGGCTTACATACATAAAATAGATAAACAGAAGATCAATGAATTAGACTTGCAACTAAAAAAGCTAGAAAAAGAACAAATCAGATACTAAAGTTGAAATTCTAAAAATAAAAGGAGAGATTAATAAATTTAAAAGTAAAAAAAAACTATTGAATTAATAAATAAAACTGAGTTGGTTTTATGAAAAAAACAACAAAATAGGTAAACCTTTGATAAATTTGATTAGAAAAAGGAAAGAGGAAAATCAAAGTGTTACCTTAAAAATGAAAAGGGAGAAGTTTCCAATAATGAAGAGGAAATTAGAGCAATAATTAGCAGTTACTTTGCCCAATTTTATGCCAATAAATTTTATAACCTAAGTGAAATGGAGGAATACCTACAAAAATAAAATCTAAGATTTAGATTAACAAAGAAAGTAAATTGCTTAAATAGTCCCATTTTAGAAAAAGAAACAGAATAAGCTATTAATCAACTCCCTAAGAAAAAATCCCCAGGACCAGATGGATTTACATGTGAATTCTACAAAACATTTGAAGAACAATTAACTCCAATGCTCTATAAACTATTTGAAAAAATAAGGAATGAAGAAGTCCTACCAAACTCCTTTTATGACATAAATATGACCAGGTAGGACGGAAAAAGAGAAAGAAAATTATAGACCAATCTCCCTAATGAATACTGATGTAAAAATCTTAAATAAAATATTAGCAAATAGATTACAGAAAATCATAACCAGCACAATATACCATAACCAAGTAGGATTTATACCAGGAATGCAGGGCTGGTTCAATATTAGGAAAACTATGAGCATAATTGACTATATCAATAAATTAACAAAAATCATATGATCATCTCAATAGATGCAGAAAAAGCATTTGATAAAATCCAATACCCATTCCTATTAAAAACACTAGAAAGTATAGGAATAAATGAACTTTTCCTTAAAATAGTTAGTAGCATCTATTTGAAACCATCAGCAAGCATCACATATAATGGAAATAAACTGGAACCATTCCCAATAAAATAAGGAGTGAAATAAGACTTCCCACTGTCACCATTACTATTCAATATTGTGTTAGAAATGCTAGCTTTGGCAATAAGAGTTGACAAAGGGATTAAAGGAATTAGAATAAGTAATGAGGAAACCAAATTATCACACTTTGCAGATGATATGATAGTATACTTAGAGAACTCCAGTGAATCTAATACAAAGCTATTAGAAATAATCCACAACTATAGCAAAGTTGCAGGAAACAAAGTAAATCCACATAAATCATCAGCATTTTTATAAATCACTAACAAAATCCAACAGCAAGAGATACAAAGAGAAATTCCATTTAAAATAACTGTCGATCGTAAAAAATATTTGGGAATCTATCTACCAAGGGAAAGTCAGGAACTATATGAGCAAAACTATGAAACACTTTCCACACAAATAAAGTCAGATCTAAACAACTGAAAAAATATTAAGAGCTCTTGGATAGGTTGAGCAAATGTAATAAAAATGACAATGCTACCTAATTTATTTATTTAGTGCTATACCAATGAAACTCCCGAGAAACTATCTTACTGACCTACAAAAAATAACAACAAAATTGATCTGGAATAATAAAAGTTCAACAATTTCAATGGAACTAAGAAATCAAATGAAGGTAGCCTAGCTGTACTAAATCTACAACTATATTATAAAGCAGTGGTCATCAAAACTATTTGGTACTTGCTAGGAAATAGACTAGTTGATCAGTTGAATAAGTTAGGTTCACAGGACAAAATAGTCAATGATTATAGCAATCTAGTGTTTGACAGACCCAAAACCCCAGCTTTTGGGATAAGAATTCACTATTTGACAAAAACTGCTAGGAAAATTGGAAACTAGTATGGCAGAAACTAGCTATTGACACACACTTAACACCGTACACCAAGATAAGGTCAAAATGGGTTCATGATCGAAATATAAAAAATGAGATTATAAATAAATTAGAAGAACATAGCATAGTTTACCTCTCAGACCTGCGGAGGAGGAAGGAATTTGTGACCAAAGAAGAAGTAGAGATCATTATTGATCACAAAATAGATAATTTTGATTATATGTTAAAATGTTTTTGTACAAACAAAACTGACAAGATTAGAAGGGAAACAATAAATTGGGAAAACATTTTTATATTCAAAGGTTCTGATAAAGACCTCATTTCCAAATTATGTAGAAATTTATAAGAAATCAAGCAATTTTCCAACTGATAAATGGTCAACATATATAAACAGACAATTTTCAGATGAAGAAATTGAAACTATTTGTAGTCATATGAAAAGGTGCTCCAAATCACTATTGATCAGAAAAATACAAATTAAGACAATTTTGAGATACCACTACACACTTGTCAGATTGGCTAAGACGACAGGAAAAGATAATGACAAATGTTGGAGGGATGTGGGAAAACTGGGACACTGATGAACTATTGGTGGAATTATGAATGAATCCAACCATTCTGGAGAGCAATCTGTAATTATGCCCAAAAAGTTATCAAACTGTGCATAACCTTTGATCCAGCAGTGTTCCTACTGGGCTTATATCCCAAAGAGATATTAAAGAAGGAAAGGGACCTGTATGTGCCAAAATGTTTGTGGCAGTCCTGTTTGTAGTGGCTAGAAACTGGAAACTGAATGGATGCCCAACAACTGGAGAATGGCTGAATAAATTGTGGTATGAATGTTATGTAATATTATTATTATATAAGAAATGACTAACAGGATGATTTCAGTGAAGCCTGGAGTGAGTTACATGAATTGATGCTAAGTGAAATGAGCAGAACCAGGAGATCATTATGCATGGCAACAAAACTATATGATGATCAATTTTGATAG
Organism: Sarcophilus harrisii; assembly: GCF_902635505.1. Classification (NCBI taxonomy): domain Eukaryota; kingdom Metazoa; phylum Chordata; class Mammalia; order Dasyuromorphia; family Dasyuridae; genus Sarcophilus; species Sarcophilus harrisii. The sequence goes on from NC_045428.1 coordinate 95,367,970, forward strand.
ATGTGGCTCTTTTCAACAATGACATGATTCAAACCAGTTCTAATTGGTTAGTAATAAAGAGTCAGCTATACCCAGAGAGAGAACTATGGGAAATGAGTGTGGACCACAACATAACATTTCCACTCTTTCTGCTATTGTTTGCTTGCATTTTTGTTTTCTTTCTCAGGTTTTTTTTTTTCCTTTCTTTCTAGATCTGTTTTTTCTTGTGCAGAAAGATAACTGTATAAATATGTATACATATATTGGATTTAATACATACTTTAACATATTTAACATGTATTGGACTACCTGCCATCTAACAGAGGGAGTGGGGGAAAGGAGTGGAAAAGTTGAAACAGAAGATTTTGCAAGGGTCAATGTTGAAAAATTAGCCATGCATATGTTTTGTAAATAAAAAGCTATAATAATAAAAAAATTTAAAAATATATATAACTTGTCCAGTGGAGAAGGATTAGGGTGGAAAGTATTGTATAAGATCAGTCATTATAAAGAGGCAACAAAGCAAAATTTTGAAGTGGAACAGTCCAGATATTTAGAACTCTGTGATATTGAACTAAATTCTTAATTGGTTACTTCAAAATTTGAAGTAAATATTATACAATTTTATTTTGAAGAATGTTACTATTTGTTATTCAACCCACCTAAAAATTCCTTTTTTTTTTTTTCTGATTGTCATTTTGTAAAGGAACAAACTGAGACCCAGGGAGGAACAGTGATTTATTCAAGATTACACAGCGCTAAGGATTAGAATCATTAATTGATTAAACTTTCTTGAGTACAAAACCAGCATCCTTTGTATTATGCTACATTGTCCTTTGCCCAGACTTTCTATCCATATGTTCTCTGTCACTTAAAGTCATAAATTTTCAGATTTAAGGTGTTCTCTTTTGTTTTGTTTTATTTTGGTTTGTATTTATCTGTTTTTTTTCTTATTCTGCTTTTTCAAATAAAATAAATTTTAAAAAATAAAAAATAATGCTTTTCACCTTTCAAAATACATGCAAATGATAATTGTGGAAATATGTACAGAAGAAGTGCGCATGTTTAATATTGGATTACTTGCCAGCTAGGGGAGGTGTGGAGGAAGGAAAAGACAAAAAAAAAGTTTTAGAAAACAAGGTTTTGCAAGGGTCAATGTTGAAAACTACCTATGCATGTATTTTGAAAATAAAAAGCTTCATATAAAAATATAGCAAAGATAGTTTTCAACATTCACCCTTGCAAAACTTTGTGTTCCAATTTTTTTTCCCTTCCCTCCTTCCCTCCCTACCCTCTCCAACCCAGATTGCAAGTAATCCAATACAGATTAAATTCTTTTAAACATATTTCCACATTTATTATTCTGCTAAAAGAAGAAAAAAATGAAAATTAAAAAAACAAGCAAACAAACAACAGTAAAGTGAAAATACTATGTTGTGATCCATATTCAGTTCCCATAATCCTATCTATGCATGCAGATGGCTCTCTCCATCATAAGTCTATTGGAATTGGCCTGAATCACTTTGTTTGAAAAGAACCAAGCCCATCACAGAGAATCATCATATAATCTTGTTGTTGCTGTATAAAATGTTCTCTTTGTTTTACTCAATTCACTTAGCATCAGTTAATATAAATCTTTCCAGGCCTTTCTAAAATCATCTTACTGATTGAAGAAACATTGTTTTAAATGGATCCTAGTCTGTCAGACTTAAAGAAGTTCAAAGCAAGTGAGAAATTTATTCCTTTTTCACTGAAGTAGTTTCCAATGAATTTGAGGATTAAAACTTTCCCTTCCTTCTTCTCATCTTTTTTTTCTTTCCTCCCTCCCTCCCTTCATTCTCCTTCCCTTTCTTCTCTTTCTTCTTCCTGCTGCCCCTCCATTTTTCATTTCTTTCCTTTTTTCCTTCCTTGATTCTTCCTTTTCTTTCATCCATCTTTCTTTCTTTCCTTCCATCCTGTTTCCACACTCCTGCCTTTCTTTCTCTTCCTTCTTTTTCTCTTCATTCTTTTTGAGTGAGTTAAATCCTTGGCATTAGCATTATTTTGATGAGAACAGATTCTCCAAAAGAGACCTTGGAAAAGCAACTTTGTGATTTAAAAAAGCATTTCAGATTTTTTTTAAAGCAATTTAGTCAGATTTCAGACACATTTGATTTTTTTACTGGCAAGATTTCATCCTTGTATTCTTCCTCTACTGCAATAACTCTCGTCCAGTGAATTCTGTTGATGTTTTAGGTTTTTCTTATGGGCTCAATTCAAAAAGAAGAGACCTGTGCCTCTTTTCAAAACACTCACTTTTTTTGGTTCCCAATAGAAATATGTCATTGAGCATCAAGATAACAGGTGCTCAACTGATTGAAAGCCCCAGCTGAATGAGCTAGGACATTAAAGTTTCTTTTTGGCTCCTTCCCTGGATCAAAGGATGGATTTTTAGTCATTCCGTTTGTTCATTTCTGGACTTCAAAATTTGGAAAAGGATCACAATTTTACAGTAATATGAAGTTGATGAAATTCCGACTGTAATCCATTAGAAACTGAGCTGAACCATCAAATTCATTTTGATTGTAATCCAAAGCAGTTAAAATCCAGTTTTCCACCAGAGGTATTTGAATACATTAAATCAGTTAAGATACATTTTCTTGTATGTTGCTTAAAGAGAAAGTATTGTAAACAATACTATGGAAAGTATTATATAACCAATATATGCTTCAATCTGACATAAATGTATTTGCAAATTTCTTTAACTTCCTTAAGCTTTAACCTATACTTTAATCTACTTTTTCCCTTTATCATTCATATTGACTCAACTAGAGTTCTTAATTACCATTTCATAATATATCTAATTATACTATACTGATTAGCATGCAATTGTACTATGAATAAAGGCAGATATGATGTTTTTTCAATAATTAACTTATGATCACCTATGATCAGCTCAAAACAGCTATCTATTGCTTCTATAGTATATGATTCATATACAAATAAAAATTTGAGTAATGTTTGAATGTATTTTCAGAAATTGGAAATGTTTGATAAGCTAAATAAAAAGAAAGTATATTTTAATGTGCTGATATTTCTGCAAATGCAGACTGATTTATAATTGTTGTTATTATTCTGAAGCAATTTCTTATTTCATGGGTGGAATGTAGCATTCATCAGCAGGCAGGATGTTTCAGAGGGGACCATGCCTTGGGGCATGCTCCTGGCAGGTTCTGGGAGCTCCATACAGACAGAGTAACCATGTGGACAAGAATGAGAAATAATCTCAGGAGGAGTCTATGTCCATATAAAGTTGCTACAGTAAATTTTCTGGACATGGGAAAGGACAAGGTGGGATGAGGTGAGAGAAGCACAGAAGGGCAGAAAAAAAACAGTTTTCAGAATTCAGGCAGCTAAAGGTAGAACAAATAGAGCATTCTGTCTCTCTTTTTATCCCAATCCTTTAGAACCAGTTTCCACATATATAAAATAAAGGGGTTGGCCCTGATTTCCTCTGAGATACCTTTTAGTCTACCTTTATGATTCTGTGATCTCATGGTTCAAGGGGAGAGGGTATGCCAGTGTTCCAAGCCAAGCTGAGCTTTGATGTACTTCTCTGAACTGTAAAGGAACCAAGTCCACTATTTCCCAATTCTATATCCCAAAGGCTAACTCTGACTACAAGAGTTCCAGGGAAATCTGCCATCATTCACATCTTATTTGTCTCACTATTTATGCATCTTCATTTGCCTCCCTGCATGTATGGAATTATTTTACAAAAAAAAAAAGTGTGAAGGAAGAAGAGCTGGACAAAATAGAGGTAGCACAATACAAATCTACAATTTCAACTCTTACAGATACAACTTTCAGTGATATCAAACCCAAAGAGCTAATTGCCTAATGTTCCTGTTTACTACCATGGCAACAGCGCTAAAGATAAAATTCCATATATGTTCAAATTTACTATTGAGGAATGGGAGAAACAAAGTAAATCAAATATATGGTACTGACTGATATTAATAGCAGATAGATGGAACACTTATTGAAATGCTCTGAAATTCAGAAATACCTGGGTTCCAGCCCATACACTGGCTGTACAGCCATGGCCAAATATCTGTGGGATATAGTTTTCTCATCTGATAAAATGAAAGTATGAATTTAGTGGTTTCTAAGGTTATAGGATCATAGATCTAGAGCCAAAATAAGAACTAAGCAGTCATTTGGTCCAACATCCTAATTTAATAGGGGAAGAAATGGAAGTTCATAGAAGTTAAGTTGCTCACCTAAAGTCACAGGTAGCAAGTGAATAGAGAGATAGGTATGGAAACAGTCAATCCTTGATTCAAATCCTAACATCTTAATAATCAATCCCGGGCAAACCACTGAATTTTATTGATCCTCAGTTTCCTCATATGTTAAAAAAAAAAAGGCAGGGGGAGAGTAGGCTAGCTAGCTTTTAATTTCTTTGCCAATTCTTATTTTTCTCATATTAATTACCAATTAATATGGAAGAAGGAAGTAGAAAGAAACAAGTTTTTTTCCCCTTCCTGTTTCCTCATTCTCTATTAAATTAATTCAGTCTGAAAAACAGAGCTAATAATGAAATTGGATTAACATTCTCCTCAATCTTGGGCAAGACCCCATCCAGCTGGGGCAGCTTAATTTTGATTAAAGTTTAAAAGGAATCTGATCTAGATAAATTTCCTTAATCTACATTGCCCAAGTTGGAGGTCTAGGTATAGAGACAGTCTCTTTGTCCAAGAGTGAAAGAATCGGTCAAGTAACCAGCCCCTCATGGGAACAGACCTACCTGACATTATAATGCTTATTCTTTCATTAATTTTTAACAAATCAGAGTTGATTTCCCCCCCTAAAGAACATCTTTTCTTCCAAGAGCATATAAGTGCTGAGTGTACTGCAAGATTTTTCTTTGGTCCCCAAGAGTGCCACTGATATCTTTTGCTAATTGTTCACTAGCCATAATTAATAAAATAATTGTTAATTATCCAAAAATTATGTCTCTCAAACTTTTCATTTCTCACAGGCCTGATGAAAACTAAAAAGAAAAAAAAAAAGTCCTTTACAATACAATGAATGTAGTCCATGGAGGGGGAAAAAAGTTTCCTAACATTTCCACAAAACACAAATTCAGTATCAAATCAAAATTAGTTAAAACATTGGAATAAGTAGAACCTGGCAGCTATATAAAGGAGTCAGAATTTAAGCAACTTGATAAAGTGTAGGCAATGGACAAAATAAGAGATAAAGAAAAGATGACATCTCCTAGAGTTAGGACTTCTAAGTTGTGAATTGGGACAATCGAGTTTGTTATTTAGATGGATTAAAAAATATGAGACATGGTTTAATGGGATATAAAGGCACATACATGAGGGTACAGTGTGTATAGAGGAAGCATATAACATTGAAACCCATAATTAACAATTTCAATTTAATTCAAGAGAAAGTTGGAAGCTATTGTATGCATTTTATAAAATGAGATAATATCAAATATGCTTAAGGAAAATATTTCTTTGTATCTATATAGGATAAATTAGGTGGTAAAAGAGATGTAGGGAGATTAAAGAAAGGGCTGTTGTAGTAAATCAGATATGAAATGATAAGAAGGAGGCTTTAAAAGAATGGATTTTAAAAGCATAAGGTACCATTTATAATAACAAGTAAAGATGATGGTATTTTTTTTCCCCTAGCAGGCCAATGTAGCAAAGTGGGATAATTGATTTTTGCCTGGTTTTCTAGGCAGGGACATGGAGGAAGCAGGATACAAATTGAGTCAATATATAAGAAATTTGGTCAAAAAGGACTATGTATTTAAGGGTGAAATTCACAAATAACACTTAGATTTAGTTAAATAACTAAAATTCAGTATTGGTCATATTAGACTAGACAGATTTGGCTAGAATCTTAAGATGTGCCAGATAGTGCTGTCAGTAAGCTCATCATTTCCTGCCTTTTTATAGTAGACAGATGAGTTTTTCTCTGAATGGATAAGTCACTATGGTAAAGCCTACCCATATTGAGGTGTGTAGATATATAGAAGACATTTTGTTTCCCAATATAAAAAAAAATGGGGCCTTCATTGTTTTCAATTTTCTTAATGAAGTTGGAGAAATACCTGTCTTTTAGTCAAAAGATCTAGCTTCACGTTCTAACTCCAATATTTATAACTTGTCCAAACCTGGGCAAAGTATTCACTGAATCTATTTCCTTGTCTGCAAAGTAGGAATAAAATATTTACATTCCTTATTTCATAAGGGTTACTATAAGCCAAGTACTTTAAAATACTATATTAATGTGAAATATTATATCATCGACATTATATATCTCAATTTGATACAATGCATAGAATGCTACATCTGAAGTTAAAAGAAAAATTAGGAGGAAGAAAAAGGGGAAGAAAAGCAAAATAAGCAGCTAGACTCCAATCCCACCTCTCATTCTTGCTACCTATACAGCCACAATCATATCTTCTGACTTTTTTATGCATGAAAAATTGAAAAAAAAAAAAAGAAAGAAAAATACTCATTAAAAATTCCCTACTAATTTGTAGCTAGATTACAATCTATCTATCTATCTACCTGTATATATATATATATATATATATATGTATATATATATGTAGAAGAAATTTCTACATCATTTAAATAAATATGCCCATCACGTTGACATATTATCCTTTCCCTGGACAACAACTGAATCTTTGGGTCCTCTCTTAAGATAATGGAGATTGAATCCTTTGGGGCTTTGTCATTCTAGTCATAAGAATCTTTCCACATGAGTCAACTCTACTTTCACAGGTAGAGTTTCTGGCATCAGATATGCCAGACATTTTGACAGACTAATAGAAAAAAATGTTCTGGAAGCTATAGGAAGAAACATCAGGGTGAATGATTTAATTACAAAAATAATTTATTGACTCCTTTGTACTAGGTGCTATTCTAGTCACTTGGGATGCAAAGATAGATATAATCTTTTTTTCTGTCAAGTTATTCAACTTAAATGGTTGGACAGGAGAAGAGAAAGTATACAAATAACTTTCATACAGGAAGAATGAGATAAGCAAAAAATTTCTGAGGACAAAACACTAGGATTCTATTCACTATCCACTGGATTTCCATATGGAGTCAGGAAGATCTTTCAGTCCCTTGCTAACTGTGCGATCCTGGGAAATTCACTTAGCTCCTGACTTCCTTAATTTCCTCAACTGTAAAATGAAGATAATAATAAAACCTATCTCAAAATTATGAAGAGTAAATGAGATAAAATTTGTAAAAAGTGCTTGACAAATAATAGGCACTTAATAAATACTACTTTTTTGTTGTTAATTTTTAACCTATGTATGGAAAGGTCCAGGCAAAATTATTTTGAGAAAATTAAAAAGGGACAGATCACATTAAACTGAGATGTGAAGAGGATTGTATATTGATTAACTAAAGAGGTAGCAAGTAAGTTAGACCTAGAAGATGGGGACACCATATGAGGAAATAATGGAATCCATTATAGGATTCCACACATGTGGAAGTGTGGGGAGCAAGGACCGAACTGATATTAAAAATATATATATATAGTGGCAATGAGAGATTGAGGTAGGTAAGTGTGGTAAGAATATCAGAATGTTGAACACATTATATGAAATAGCATAAGACAGATTTAAATTCATGCTTTATTCCCTAGGCCAAGGGAAGTTACTGAAGTATATAGAGTATAATATGTGATCTGGAACATGAGCAGCAAACTAAAAAAATAAATAAATAAGCATTAGTATGAAAAATGGATTAGAGCAATAATGGACTGGAAGCAAGAAGACCACATTAGAAGCTATTAGGTTTGGAAAGAAGAGATTATGACCTGATTGAGGGGATGGGACACAAAAGCAGAGAGGAGAAGAATATGCAAGAAATTCACATATAGAATATTTCAATACCATGAATACTTTTTTTTGAGGTGGGGATTAACAAAGAGGACTCTTTTTCCAGCAAGTTGTTTTAGATTTTTAGCTGTGGGTTATGATTGCAGAATAATTCATAGAATAACTCAAAGTAGATAAAAGATTCTTAATATCATTAGAATCACAATACCATAATATCACCTTACCTTTATTTAAGTCTACAACTCATACAACACTTTTCAAAAGGTATGAGCAAACTCATACTCCGACTTTTCCAGGATTGTAAAATGCCTTATTCGTTCTTTTTGACAAATAATCTTCATTGAATCTCTAATGTATGGCAAATTCTGTGTTAAACACTGTGGGTAATAAAATGAAGTATATTACATAATCTTTTTGGTGTGCTTTTAGCTCCCTAATAATGACATCAAATATTATCAGTTAATTAAACAAATCCTTAAATGGGTAACCAAATAGCTATCCCTTTGCTTGTTTGTTGTCAAACATTAGGTGAATTTGGGGCAATTACATGGCCCAGTAGACTTGGGTCCTGTAGCAGTATATACTGCTTCAAACTGATTAGACATTTTACACCTTCACTATATTTACTGTTAACTGCCTCTTCCTAAGGATATGTTGACAGATAATATAGGTGTGAAAGAAGGCCTGTCTGGGAAGAGGCCAATGACTTAGTGATGGGAAAACTACAAATAAAGAAAAACAATGATTTTGCGTGCAAAGTTAAAAGCATATGGTAGTTTGAGGCTTTAAAAAAGACAAATCTCTAAAACTTTAGGAATTGATACTCCTAAAATGGTAGGATGTAGCAGGCAATCATATCTACATATTTTCTGATCTATTACTGTTATTTTCTTTTCAGCTTTTTTACTTTATAACTATTTTGCATTTGACCTAACTATTCACACAAGAAAGGATTCCTATAGGACATGTCAGGCAGTCAGGCAACAATAATTTATTAAGTGCCAAGCAACACGTTAAGTGTTGGCAATACAAAGAAAGGCAAAAACGGTTTTGTTTTGTTTTTTTCCCCCAAAAGGAGCCCACACTATAATGGAAGAGACAACTTGCAAAAAAATGTACTTATAAATGAAATGAGGACTCTCTCCTATGTCAAGTTCAGTTATACTATATCATACTATCAGGATTATAGAGGGTCACCTGGAGGGCTTGTGTCATCTCTGCTCTAATGCTATTGACTCTAATGCTATTGACTCAATACCCCATCCCAGTATTGTTGCTTTACTTTTAATTACCACTAATTAGACCAATAAATTTATTTAACTTATTAACATCAATTAGTTTTTATGAAGGGATATTTTCTTCAAAGATATAGGAAGAAGTTCTTGCTTCCTTTTCCCCTCTGCCTTAATACCTCAGATTCATATTCTTTACAGTACTACATCTGTTTCCATGGAAAATGGTTTTAGACTATGCAATATTTACATAGAACTGAGTTTATAAAGTTCATATACAAATGTGGCACTACTGCAAAAGAAGTCCTTGCTCCAGCTAATGCTACCTTGATGTTTTGGGGACATCAAAGCTGAATTGATATACAATGAAAACCAACACAAACTCCACCCCCAGAATTCCTCTGTGGCTTGTTTTCTTCTATTGAAAAGAACAATTTCCATCTTCCATCTTTTTCTTCTAAGCCAAAAGCCAAGATCAAAATTCATGAGCCATGTATCAAAGCTAAAAGAAGAATGTTCAAGATTTCTCCCCAAAGCTTTGTTTCTCAACAAAATGCATCCAGGATGAAAGAAGTCAAACCTAAAGAGGAATGGAGAGGTCATTTTGTTTATAACCCTACATAGCCACTACCAAACAAAGAGACTCCCATTAACATAGTAGCTTACTATGACAAATTGCAGAACATTTACACAAACTTCAAAGTCTGTGGGAATTCTATCTTCTAAACAATCAACAGAAGCTTGTAAGGAATGCTTCTTAGTTTGACATGGTACTCAATATACTTTTCAAGCTGAAGTGAGAAGCAGACAAGCTCTCATTAAAAAAAAAAAAAAAAGTATACCATGTAAATGAAAAGTATTCACAAAGTGAAGGCATTGGGAGAGTGAGCAAGCTAGAAAAGTTCTCCTGTCAAAAATAGATGTTGAACTAGTCTTGAAGAACAGAGGTAAAGCATTGAAGACAGAATGTCTAAGAGTCAGACAAAGTCATAAGAAACCATTAACAGCTCAATAAATACTTCTGAAAATCATTCATGTAGAGAAATAATTAAAGCCATAGAAACTAATAATACCAATAAACAAGATAGTATAGAGGGAGAGAAGAGTCAGAGGCAAAACTTAGGGGACAGACATTGTTGGATGTCTCTCTGATATAAATTGACTAGACAATAATTAGAACATATTGATTATTATACTTTTCTCTGATAAACACTGCAAATGTATTGTTGTTACCAGAATTACATAAAATAGTAGAGCAAGTCATGTTGCATTCAGTAAATGACATAACACTTTTGAATAGGATAAACTCGGGGAAGACCTGTCATAAGAATGTGGCCTCCATCTATGCTTTAATTGTGACTTGAGACTTTGCAATAACATGTTGAACTATAGCTAAAAGCTGCAGGTGTTTGTTTATTTTGGTAAACAAACATTTCCCTCCTATAGATACACACACACACACACACACACACACACACACACATACACACACACACACATACACATATCTTTTCATTAGCACTTAAATACTTTATACAGTAAAGAGTGTGTTATTGCCTAGTATTCTTTGTTTCTTCACTCTGAGTAAATTAGAACTTCTCAATCAATGAGAGAAAAAGTCAGAAGGGGGGGTCAGGACTCCTGATAACTGTCTATATAATCTTGTGTTTTGCAGTTTGTACTATGCATTCCTCTACCTACACCTTATCTGTTGGAAGTTGCCCTTTCTCCTGAAATCCTAATAAATCCTTTTTTGCCTTTTACCTTGATAGTCTCTGATTTTAATTTGGGTAAGAGTTGTTGTCCCATACAGTTTACCTGGGGTATTTTCATTCATGAGGGGTCTCTCCCATACCAAATCCTTGGGCTGTGCCCTCAGTAGAGTTCTCCGGTGCTTCTTGGACTCAGCTTAGGAACTCCTGAGCTGATGAAATAAAAAAATCGGAGAAAACAAAAATGGAACTGGGCTAGCAAAGATACAGGATTAATTCAGCCCAGGAGATGAGGCAGTTGAGAAAAGTTTGAAATAAATCAGATAAATTGTGTACAACCTAAGTAGTATAAGAAACTGGTAAGAGAGGAAGAGTGTCTAAGTGGTTAGAGTATTTTCCCTTTGACAAGAACTGGTGAGCCTCCTTGGTGACTGGAATTGGGATTGGAAGACTTTAAACGGTTGGAGTCCATAAAAAGCTCTAAGTTCCCTTTGATAGGGGGAAACTAGGCAGCTCGAGTCCATTAGGGTGTCCCCTTTTTCCTTTGGTAAAACTGGATTAGTCCTCCATCAAAGAGGACAGGATATTGTGAACCATGGAAAAGGAACAATCTAAGGCAGCTGGCTCTAAAAACCTTCTAGGTGTGCTAGAAGATAAACTTTTAGGAAGAATTGGGATGAAGTATGAATATTTATAGGGATTAAATACTGTTGTTTTGTTTGAGTAGTGACCCACTAGGAAAAACTGTTGATCCTCAAAGGGCTGGGTATAAATTCAAAGGAGACTTTAGTACTCAGCTGGCCAGCTCCAGTTCTTTTCCTAGCCTGCACCCCAAGGAGGGGCCAAGAATGGGAGCTTGAAAAGCTGTGTGTGTGTGTGTGTGTGTGTGTGTGTGTGTGTGTGTGTGTGAGAGAGAGAGAGAAAGAGAGACAGAGAGACAGAGAGAAAGACAGAGACAGAGACAGAGAGACAGACTGCCTGTATTTTGTCTTCTTTGTTTCAATCATATGAATTACAAAGGAAAAAATCTGGTTATTTGGGATTTAAAAGCACTTGCTTTTGTACATAATGCAAATATCTTTTAGCTAGAGAGAGGAAGGACTGGTTCTGAGAAAGTTTTTAACTGTCACATAAAAAAGAAAAAAAAAAAACCTGACATTTCTGTGAACCCAGAACTGGACAATTTGGGTCTACAGAAATAGTTAAAGTTATAGAACTGCTAAAACATTTTAGCAGATTCTGGGGTTTTTGAGACTAACCATCAAGCTGCTTGGCACAAGTTGGTAGGTCTAATTTACATGACTAAAAGCTTTCTGAAGGCCTGAACTTGAGGCTCACAGAAAAACTGCAAAAGGAAAAAAAAAAAAAAAAAAACCCTGACTGGCATTTTCCATGCTTCTCACCCTTGGAGAGGCTTGAGAAATCTGTCCTGGTTAGGCTGGTGTCCCGTGCTGGCCTGGATTATTCTGGAATTTGCACCGGCGCCCCAACATCTGTGACAAGGCTCCTCAGCATTTTTGAAATGGAGGGTGGGCTAGTTACTGGGCCACAAACTTGCAGTTGGATACCTAGGTCCAAATTTCTCCAACCATCTCCCCTGGGAGTCCTAAAGTCCAGTAATTTCTTAAGGCCCTTCTTTCATGTTCCTCTTTCTTGTAGACAGATTTAAAAGGGTAGTTTTCTGTTACCTTAAATTTTGGGGCTGTGAGTATTTGTGAACTTATTTATTCTGGTTATAAGATTTTAGAAATATGTATGCATTAATATTGAAGTATTGCTACTGAAAGTTTAAATCTTTATTTGATTTGTTTTTAAGGGTAAAAAAATTGTTTATTGAAACAAAGTTCTCTAATAATTTAAAGAGGTCACATGTTTGTATCTCTTAATTAGATGAAATATATTTAAGTTACTATGTTGCTTGCCAAGTTGAACACTGGGCAATTTGTAAAAATTTTATGAGCTGTGCTTTAATATTTTGTCAGCCATGCTAAACATGTTGTATAAATTTTGTGAAATTTGGTACAAAGTTATTTAGATATTACCTATATTCTTTATCTTATGGTTTGTCTTGCTGTCTCCCTTTAACAAAGAAATAAAAACAAGAAAATTTGACATATAAGGATATGTGCAATTGCAAAACAAATTTTATCTGAAAGATGCGTATGTCTAAAGATAAAGAAAGTATTGAGGAGGTGTCTCTCTAGAGGAAGGGAGCCTAGTTCCAGAATATCCAAGTTAGGTTTTACTGAAATGAGACTAGAGGGAAAGCTGAGATATTTACTGATTTGATAAGATGGGTAGAAGCTTTTCCCTGAGCTCTGCTGCCTTAAGAGAGTTTAGTGGAATAACATTGTAACAAATTGTACCTAAGTATGGATTGATAGAGACCAATGATTCTGATAATGGAACATTACTTCTAATGTTTTATAAGAAATAATGGGGAGGGATTGAAAATTGAGTGGCAATTCCAGCAGGAGTGTGGAATTGCCATTCAATTTTCAATCCCTCCCCATTATTCCTCATCAGGGAAAGTGGAAAAAATGAATCAGATTCTTAAGAAATGGATTACTTAATTGATGTTAGAGACTAAATTGCCTTGGACTAAATGTTTGCCTATTGCTCTGTTAAAGAACTAGAACTATCCCCCAAAGTAATGTGGGACTTTCTCCATATAAGATACTGTTTGGTTTATTTTATTTTGGTGAAGAAAGAGAAATACCCTCTTTTGAAACAAAAAATAAGTTTTAAAGCAATTATATACTGACAGTGTCCTCATCCCTTTCAGCCTTTAGGAAGCAAACCCAGACAACACCTTTGGAGTTTGCAGTTCCAGGACAATGGATGCTTACTAAGTCCTGGAAGAAGCAGAGTAGGAAAGACCTTACCAGAAGGTTACAGTTGACTGAGACTGCAGTCTGGAGGCTGAGAACACCAGGGTTAAAGGACCTGTGGGAGAACCTCAAGAATGAACTGTTAAAGACAATTTATAATCTTCAAAACTGATTTTGAATGCTTTGGTGGGAGGGGAGATTAATGGTGGTTGGAGGAAAACCCATTTACTTAGACATAAAGATAAACTGAAACTTTCTAGGATGAATCTCTCACTATTATCAATGTAAGATTATAGTCAATACTTAGTTAGAATATGTGATTCTTGTGATTATGAACCTTTGATGAAAAAGACTTGCTATTTGAGATAAAATCTCTTGGGACTGTAGAAATAGCTTTCCTGGAGGAAATGAATGATATAACACTTTTGAACGGGATATAGTTAATCCTCTCATAAGAATGTGACCTCAACCTATATCTTAATTGTGACTTGAGACTTGGCAATAACAAGTTAAACTATAGCTAAAAGCTGCAGGTGTTCAATTGTCTTAGATCAGTGGTTCTCAAACTTTTGTTTTCAGTATTTTTATCCTATTAAAAATTATTGAGGATCTCTCCAAAGCATTTTTGTTTATCTGGGTTATATTTATAGACATTTACCATATTGGAAATAAAAGCTATTTTTGAATTTGTAGACCCTATAAAAGGGTTTCAGAGATCCCCAGGATTCTCTAGACCATACTTTTGAGAACCACTGTAAATAAACAAACATTTCCCTTCTGTTCCTCCTCCCACCCACCCCCACACAACTTTTCATTAGCATTTAAATATCTAATACAGTAAAGAGTGTGTTATTGTCTAGTATTCATTGTTTCTGGGCTCTGGGTAAATGAGAACTCCCCTGTCAATGGAAGAAAAGGTCGGGGTGGGGGGAGAGATAGGGGGCTTCTGATTAGGGTCTAAATAATCTTGTTTGGTGTTTTTTTTTTTTTTTTTTTTTTTCCAGTTTGCACTTTGCGCTCCTCTACTGATACCTTGTCTATTGAAAGGTTGGAAGCTCTTTGTTGAGAGATCTTGTAATAAACTCTTTTTTGCTTTTTATCTTGAAAGTCTCTGATTTTAATTTGAGTAAGGATCACTGCCCCACACACTTTTTAATGACCCTATACATCACCCTGAAATAAAAATTAATTGTTGTTTGTTTTTATTATTGTTGTTATTTTGGTTTTGTTTTCTATTTTTAGCACAAGTATTCTTGTGGTTATGATGTATTGTTGTGAGTGAAAGAATACAAATATCTATGAAAAACTGAATTGGAAGATCATCAAAGGGCATTTGATTGTAGTAGGGAGAATACCAGAAGTTTAAAACCTATTATAACTGATGAACTAAGCAGGAGAACTGATATAAAGTTGAGTTGTCAAATACTCAGGCTAAAGTCCTTATGTATTCACAGCGTTCTTGAGTATCTAATTAAGAAATATTTAACGAAATAAATTAGCGCCATTTGAATTTAAATTTAATTTAATATCACATGTTAAAACTAAATAAATATGAAGCTTGAAGGGATTCTGATGTACAGATTAGTGGTCCACCTATCTATTTGAGTTCTATACAATTAGTGTAAGGAGTGTATGAAGGGAGGAATGGAGGAGAATAAACCAGTTATGTAGCAACAGTAAGAGATTAGTTGATAGGAAGTCCATATTCTTTATCAGTATCCATGCAATATAGTTTAAAAAAATAAGTCATCCAGGTCATTTTGTGAAATGGAATGAACCCTGAAACCATAAAGATGATTCATAAGAGGACATGAATAAAAGAAAGCGAAAAGATAGGAATAGAGACTCCTATCTATCTATACTTACTCTGATCTATACTTTTAGAAATTCATTGGCATATTGAAATAACTTCTGACGACCATATTAGAATTAATGTTTTTAGTTTAGCTATCATTTTCTGGAAATTAAAAAACAACAAACCTTCCACCAGATGTCCTTAACCTAGAATCCACGAATTTTTTTAAATTAATAACTATATTTAATATCATCATTTTCTTTTATAGTCCTCTGTACTTTATTTTATATATTTAAAATTATTCTCAGAAGAGATTACTTGCCTTCAGGAGGCTGAGAAAAGGGTCCATGACACACAAAAGGGTTAACTTTTATTTTAAATATATGATTTTTTTCAAGATTTACCATGTTCTAAAATGTAATTCTATTTTGTGCATAATAAAAATGCCATTCTCCCCCTATTACACCCATATCCATCAGTGGAATTTATCTCCAAATCATCTCATTTGTAAATTTAAATCAATTAATTATAATTACTTTGTAAATTTCCTCTAAAACCAATTCTGAAACATATCATTACATTAAAAAAAAAGATACCTACTATGAATTTGGAATGGAATCCAACTTCCAAGTATCTTTAAATAGTTATATGATGAAAAAGCACTAAAATTCTTCAGTATTTGGCGCCATTGCTACAAGTCACAATATAATCCCATTTTAGACATAAATGAATATTTTAGATTTACATGATCTCTCTCAATACCACATTTCAGACAAAAATTCTATAAAAATCCTGCATAATATTTGCAGTGAGTTTTAAACTACCATCCCATTAGAAATCTTGGGCCCAAATAATTTAAGTTTTCAGCTTGTTCTCTTAGAAAAAAAAAGTTGCTTTAATAAATAGATTTTTTTTTTTGCCATTATTCTACAGGACATTAGAATCTCAATAATTCATAGTAAGTAATTTAATCTAGTCAGGACTCTTTATTAATATGTGAACAAAAAATTAAAATAATAAAACCCTACATCACCACATTTAATTTCTTTTGAAAAATGAAGGATAATTTTTCATAATAATTCAACATGTTCTAATAAACTCCAACCATGTAAGGTTTTTATATATGTAAAATGAGTTGAGTTGTGTATGGAGAGCACTTTGGCATTAAGCTGTGGCACAATGTGTCCAGTACCTGCACCTTGATGCTTACTGACATGCATTGCTGCCTTGTAAAAACCTTTTCATTAATCTTTCAACTGACACTTGATTTCTGTAATAGTTTCAGAACATTAGATATTGCTGTAGTTCTTCATTAAATCTATTCTGAGAAAGAGAAATGGGCAAATACTAAATGACTTGAGACATGGGACTACTAATAAACCCTTCTAAATCCAGACAGATAAAAACTTTCTTACGTTTCCTGTTGTATTCTTTATCTGCCAAAGCATAACATCAATTGTGCATGGCCTAAATTAAATCTGAAGTAAGGTTATGAAGGAGAAAGCCAGAGATTTTATTTTTCTGGCTTCTCTATTTATTCATTGTCAATGGTAAACTCCAATATGCTTCTCCTAAAGTAGCATAAAAGCTTTCCTGTTCCAGCAGGCTGCATATGTTGCCAATATATTAGAAGTTGACCCCTTCTTTCTTTGGTAAGCTTAATACTTGGCTGAAAACAGAAACCTTTTAAAGGTGAAAGGATGAATTTCTCTTCTCCATACCTAGGTTAGGTTTTTTTGAGATGAAATGTCAGCCTAGAGTTCAGAAATATATTCAAGAATAAGTGAACTAAGGTATCCCTTCAAAATCACTACTTTCCCAGGAAAAATCAACATAATGGAGTCTATCAACCCCTCCTTTTTCTGGCTTTCAGGTGCCTGAACCAAGATGAGGGGGTAAAATCTTTCTTATCAAAGTTGAAGCAGCCTCATATTTGACAAAAACAGCTTAGTCAATACCCTTGAGGGACTGAAGAAACAATTGGTCAAAAAAGGGAAAGACTATTTTTTTTTTTTTTTTTTTTTTTTTTTTTTTTTTTTGCTAAAGCTAACTTGGGATGGGGGAGAGGGAGAAAAGTCAAAAGATTCTGATCTAAGTATGATCATCCTAAGGAAAATAATATTCAAATTGATGAAGACAGGAATGATAATTCAGGCTTCAATCCTGAATCTGTGGATGTTTTCTGTCATGTTCTAGAAAGCTCTCTAACCTGCAGTTTCACTTCACTCCTGGATTTGTAACATTGGATGTATTCATCACTCCTGTGACTCCTTCTTCTGATTGGTTGGTTCTTCCCAGAATATCCATTTAAAATATTTTGAAGAAGCCACCCAGACTAGGCATTTCTTCATTTCTCTATTGTTGGTATTAATAACACTTCTGAATTTTTCTGCCAAACTTTTCCCACCCCTCAACCTCATCTGGTACTTTCTTCTCTACTGCCCTCTCTGTCTCCTGTCCTCCTTTTAGCTTCCTATTATGTTTTATTTCTTTTGTTAGAAAATAAGGTCCTTGAGGGCAAAGACTGTTTTTCTGCTTGTTACTTGTATTTCCAAGTGTTTAACCCAATATCTGACAAGTAGCAAGTACTTAATAAATAACTGTTGACTTTGAGGGATTTTTACTACTTGGAAATGTAAGACAGCTGATTAAAAATATGAAAACTAAGGGATAGGATGCAAGTTTTGCAGATGATGGCACCAAGCCAGTGACAACTGTATTCTATTAGAGTAAAAAAAAAAAGTAACGAAGAGCTAGTGTGCAACAGTGACCACTGACACCTGTTAAGAACAACAAGAGACTAAAACAGCTGGAAGACTGATTATGTAGATAGAACATTTTTGTACAGGAAACCATTACTGCAAGGAACCATTTCTGACTAAAGCCCTATTTGAAACAGGAGAGAACTGTATCCTTTACTAAAGTTGTGTTCCCTTTAAGAAACTGTATTTGCTTTTCATCTGTGATCCCTTTTAGAACCTCAGACCCTGCTGGGAAAGGCATATCCCCCCCAGATAAGTTATCTTTCCAAGATGCCAGAGCCTTTGATTCAATTAGAAATCCTGGTCAAAAAGCACCCCTTTGAAGTGTTGTTAATTCCAATAGGAGATTTGGGCTAAAAACTGATAAGAATCCAGGCCTGGGAACCTTGACTCCTGAGGCCCCAAGACTCTTTAAAAAGGGCAATATCTGGACTCATTCTTTGCAACCGGCCCATACACTTTGCTAGGACCCTGCCTGCTGAGCATTCTTAGCACCAAAATTCCATTTCCAAATAGAACTCTGCCACTATAGAAGTCAGTCCCTTGGTAAACTGATTTTTATCCAACAATAAACTTTCATTTTGTAACTAATAATTCGGGAATGAGTGAATTCTTTCACTCTAAACCTGTGACTGCCACTAACTCTTGACCACCAGGAATTGAGAGCATTAAAACTGCATCATATCGAATATACTCCTATACATTGAAAATCAAACATGTCTCTTGGGATAAATGGTCCTTCTGGTCATCATTATTTACTATGAACCAAGATTAGAATTAAAACTGTTTCCATTAACAAACAAAACTATTCCTGTTTTGAGCCTTTTGAAACTCAGTGGTAGACTGGTACTCTTCAGATCTAAATAAAGACACCCATAGAAATGGAAGGTTTCCAAGGCATATTTATATCAGTAATTTCTACCATGAGATAAATCATCTATTTGTATAATTTGTGGACAATAGATAGCCCATCAGTTTGAGATGATCAAATATCTCTTTTCGTTGCTATCCCCAAATCAGCAGCACAGAATACTGTGTGTATAACACAGAAGATTTTATAATCGGATCTTGTGCAACCTTAACCAATATCTGATCTTTCCCTTTAACAATTAAAGTGAAACTAACTAGACCTTAAGAATCATGGAAATCCATCAACAGTCATACTATGTCCTGAAACTCCCTTTCAATTCTAAGTGCCACTGAGCATTCATACCCAGACAAGTCTACCTGTTTAGTGTTATATCTTAGATTGCAATTGAAAATTTCTTTTTTTAAGTATTTTCTCTCATAAGATATTGTCAACTCAAAATCACCATAGCACCATACAATACTAACTGGGTTAAAGATACAGAAGCTTTGCCCAAAGTGCATAAATTTAGAGTATCCACAGAACAGTCATGAGACATGCTTTTTCCCTCTTTAGAAGCTTAGAAACTTTGTAATTCTTTTCTTCTATTCTATGATTAAAGCCACCCTTCACTTCCATACCCCAACAAAAAGTAACCAGTCTTTCAGCCATGTTGAAACCTGGTATGTTCAGTCAGGTCATGTATCAGAATAACCTGCTTCTTTCTTGTTTCCCTTCCTTGCCTCCAATCGACAAAGATCTGTTTTGTTCAAATCTGAGCATTCATATTGATCTCTTACAATTTTTTGCTTGTGAGTTCATCTTGGGCCAGGATCCTTCATTGGCTTTAGTAGTATTTTCATTTTCAGATCTCACTGAGTACAGATAGACTTTTGGAAACTTTGAACTTGACACTAGAGTTCTTACTGAGAGAAAGTCATTACTTAGGAATTCTTTTTCCAGAAAATACTAAAGATTTTAAGCCAAACCATCCAGACTGTTGGTCTAATATTCATTTCCTTAAATTGATTTTTAAATCCCATAGTATAAAGGCAAAATGAATTTGGGGGAGTTAATTTATCAAGGGCAAGTTATAAAATTTATAGCCAGTGACCTGAATAGAGTATAATGATTCCTTTCAAAATAAGACAGACTCTTTAACAAAATTTTTTAAAGTTTAACAATGTATGTAATGTTTTACTAGAAGGAATAAATATATAATTAGAGTGTTTTTGAAATGAAGATTTTATTTTAGCACTGATGGTCAATATTACCCAAGACTACTTAGGAGGATTTAAGTTCTTAGGTCATTGACCAAATGCCCTGTAAGAGCTTCATTATATTACTCTACATCCATCGAGTTGTCAAGCACTCAGAATCCCTTTGAGAGAAGGAGCCAGACAAGGAACAACAAGCAATTGTGAATGTGGAGTTCTGAGGCATTATTAACAGAATTTGTTGGAGGGTTTCCCTCCTGGGATATTTATATAAAGATTATGTAATGATATTGATATGTTGTGCTAATGACTCAGTGTGTATGTATTACATATGTATATTACATATGTGTATATATGATCATATATGATATATGTGTAGACATATCATATGTATGTACATATACTACATATGTTTTATCTTGCCTATTCCCAGGATGTCTTAATTTTCCAATATTCTTGCCTCAGTTTGCCCCTGAGGGAAGGGCAACAAAACCTTAATTGCTGAAATGTTTTCCATAATGTCTAATTCCTGAAGTTCTATACATCTTCACATTATATGTATGTAAGTATATGAAAAATATGATTGTCTATTAATTTTAATGGCTATAAATAAAAATATTACTGCTAAGGAACATATATATGTATGCCCATAAGCATTTATAATAGATATGTGCGTTAATAAATAAAGCTTTTGGAACTTTCAATCAAATTTTAATTTTCCACTAAAAAGTAGTTAAATGATACAGTGAATAGAGTACTAGGCATCAAATCATGAAGGAAGGAAGGAAGGAAGGAAGGAAGGAAGGAAGGAAGGAAGGAAGGAAGGAAGGAAGGAAGGAAGATAGGAAGGGAAAGAAGAAAGGAACAAAGCCATTATTAAATACTGTATATTAAACCATACCATATCAGTATCTCTCACAACATTCTACTCTTATCCATTCATTCCCAAAACTATCATTCTAATTCAAGCTGTTTCTACCTATATTCTGGATTACAACAATCACAATTTTTTAAATCTATAATCTTTTCTATGAATTATTGGCAGGTTAATTTTGTGAAAACACAACTTCTATCATAGAATGACATTCATTCATAAAGCTAGAAGCAACTTTAGAATATACCTAACAAGATTGTATCATTTTACATTTTAGGAAAGAAATAAAAATAATAAAGTATGCTTAGTCATTCAGTTATTTAGTGTCAGAGTCAGCTCTATTTTAATCTGGGAATGATTTAAATAAAGAGGTAATATAGGACAAACTAGAATGGAAGATTAAAATAACCTCAAAAGATTCTTCATTGTCTACAGATTTATTTTTTAACTTCTTACCCTGGGATTCAATTGTAACCAGAAAATATATACCATTTGAAATTTATCTTCCCTCAGTTATTTTCATACATTCTACACTACCACTAGACTAAAATATTCATTTATTCTCAAACCTGGGTTACATTTTTATCCCTCCAGGTCTTCTCTCCTGGTACTAGCTGCCTTATTTCTCATCTCCCTTCTTATAATGACCTACCCATCATTAGAAGATTTCATATACCATTTCTTTCATGAAGACTTTCCTGAATGCATAAGGATGCAATCTTTCTTCCTTCAACTCCAAAAACACTTAATTTTTAATCTTTCATTGAACTTAGCCATGTATTTCATGATTTACTTCATGCTATAATAGTATTATCTCCTAGGTAAGAAAATTCAGAGTAAGAAATGTCACATTTATCTTAGTATCCCTCCGTATTCTCTACTACTTACAAAGACCTACACATAGTAGATATACCACATTTTTTTTTTGATTCAGTAAATAGAGGAATGAAGGAAAGGGTAATAAAAACCAACAAAGTCCCACATTTTTCTCCAGAAGGAAATTTGGAATAGACAATAGTAAATACTATTTTACTCAATGAAGTTGATCTATTAATGTGATTAGTACAAGATAACATGGCTGCATTTTGTAAGCATGGTAGAAAACTTTATTACTACTAATCAAATTTGCAGCTAATAGCAAGGATCCTAATGAGGGAAATTAAATATCAAGCTCTAGATCTTGAGATAATCATCTTCCCTGGTCAAAAAGAAGAAACTACCCGGGTATATAATTTTTCTATTTTTTTTTGGCACAGCAGGAACTAATTACTGCTAAAAATTAAGCTGCATAATTTTCCTCAGTGTGCATAAATAAATTTTGGTATTGAGAGTATTTTGTTAGCAAAACTATTATCAAATTTCTGTCTCCTAGCATTTATTCTACATTAGTCCAGATGCACCATTTTTTTCTGTACTATAAGTCCAAGAAAAGATGCTTGAGCTCAAAATTCAAAGATTATAAATATCTAAAACAAACCCAGCAGGACTATCTTTATCTTTTTAAAAGTATTGTGTATTAATATATATATATATATCTTAATGTATGCATATGTGTGTTGGATATAAATCTGAATGTATATGTAATCTGTGTATTTGTGTGTATGAATATGTGTGCATGTGGGTGTGTATTCAACTGATATTTTACTTATTCTCTTCTTTGGCTGAGGTGAGAATCAGCATGATATAGTATATAATGGCGGCTGTGGAGCCAGGAATAACAGAGTTCAAGACCTGTTCCTAATTTATATAAGCTAAATGATCATGGAAAAATCAATTTATCTCTTATTGTACCATGCATGAAAAGTTCTAATATGTCCTATTCCAGTTTCCAGTTACCACAATCCATCTGAAGATATGCCAATTGCTAAAAAATACAAAGACAAAAATGAAACAAAATAGTTGATATCCTACAAGCTAAACTAGATTTCTTTTCACTGATCATAGACACCCACAGATACATATATACACACACATATATTTATATCAAATCAACATGCATTTATTAATAGCTTACAATGTGTAAGGTGAGTGTCTTTCTTAGGAGTAACAAGGAGGAGAATATCCCTAGTATAAAACAATTGGAAATTTAGGAATAGAGCAGGTTCTAAAGACTGAAAAAGTCAAACAGAGAGGCAAAAAGCAACAGTAAGATATTGGAGTTTACTAAATAGGTAATGGCTATTCAAATCTGTACTTGACAGTTCAGAGTAGGGAGAGAAACAAATCTGTAGGTCATTGCAATAGTCTAGGTATGAGATGTAATGAGTCTGATTCATGGTAGTGGTAGACTCAGAAGAGAGAAGGGAGCATATAGAAAAAATTGCAATGATAAAAACAGCAGAACTTGACAACTTGAATACGAGGGAGTGGGAGGAAGGGAGGAATTAAGGATGAACCCTAAACTACAAACCGGAGTGACTAGGAGAATTGTGGGGCTCTTGACAGAAATATAGAAGTTAAAAAAAGGTTAAGAGTTTGGAGAGGAAAGATATGAGTTCATATGTATAATTTATATAAGAATATACAGAGACACAAAAGTAAAATGATAAATAGGCTAAATAAAAAAGTCTTTATAAAGTTTACATAAAGAGGTAGATAGTATGAGATAAAATTTGAATGATAAAGAAGATTTTATGACATAGTCACTTATGTATACAAATTTACATATGCCCCCTACTCTTCTCCTGAGTGAGTTCAGTTTCACATCTGAACTATTTGTCTAATGTCTTTCCCTGGTTATCCTGAAGGAATGTCAAATGCAACATGTGTAAAACAGAAATCATTTTTTCCAAGCCTTCAAACAGATTTTTTCCTTCCCCACAATCCTCCCAAGCATGAAATGCTCCCCTTTTTCATCTCAGTTCTCCTCAAGGCCAAGCTTCAGCGCCATTCCTGCAAAAAGGCTTTTCCAGATTGTCCCCAATCACTTTATATTTATGTCATATAAATTATATCTATTAATCTGTAAATATATTATATATTATGAATAAGCTCTTTGATGTTAGGGAATTTCTCACTTCATATTAGTGTCTAGATTAATTTCATTGTCATAAAGAATTCCAAGAGAATACTCTCTACCAATGAAGATCAGTATTTGTTCTATAACTTATAGTCTTAAAGAGTAGTTTAGGGTATCAAGAGATTAAGTGACTTGACCAGAGCCACAAAGCTAATATAACAGCTTGAAGTAATGGTATCTTAAATCAGTAGTGACTTGAACCTATGTGACATGATAAATGTAAGTATATGACAGTACAATTTGGTAGAAGGATTGAACTTTTCTTGTTTCCCAGAGGGAACATAAAAAAGGCAAATGTTGAAAAGAAGTAAATTTAAGATCAATAACTATGAAATATATAAAAGTGCAATGGGGAGTCATAGGAAGTACTGTGTCTTCCTTTGATATAGGAAGCGCAAATGGCCACTTGCTTGGGATTTTGACAAAGGTGTTCAGGCCCATGTATGTATGTATGGAAAGTATATATCCATGTATATATTCAGCTGAGTTTGGAAGCCTCTTCAAAATCTAAGGTTTTAGGATGCAATGAAAGAAAAACAAGACTATACTTTGCACTTAATTATAGAGAGGCATTGTGAGATGCAATGTGCCTGAAGGCAAGAAAATGTTCTCTCAAGTTTCCATCAAACTTTGTGTTACTTGTATTAAACATCTAAATTAAAAATGTATTAGGCATATTTGTATTAAGCATCTAAATATTCAAGTACTACATTGGCTCCAAAGGTAAATTTTTAAAATTTTGATATGCTGTATTTATGATTTCACTTTACCCTGAATAATTTTTTTTGCAAATTTATCATTTAATTAAAGTATAATGTCAAGTGACCAAAGTATATGACAAATTTGGTTAATTACATTTTTATTTATCCTTCAGGATAACTGCTTTTCTTTTTTCCTTCAATATGTCATTCACATTCTACATAGCTAGAAAGCCCTCTAGGTAGCCATACTGGGAATTATTTCTTAATTTGAAAAAGAACCTAAGAATGAATACTTTTAAATGGGAGGAAGGAAAAGTACTCTAGTGATTTCTTTTCTCATATTCCCATCGATATGAGACTCTGGAATGAGATGATAATAAATGTTATATTTCAACTTTTATATTATTTTATTGAAATATTAAAATGGAAATTTAATCATAAGTAATTTTAATTTGTATTTTCTCATTCTATTCTTTATAATCGATGAACAACCAAAAAAACCTGTGTATTCTAGTAAACTGAGCTGAAGATGGAGAGTAGATGTTTTAGCACCTCATGTAAGTATTCTGGAGATTAATTAATCAAATTGAACAAGTCAATAAGTTTCCTTCTAGAAGTGTTTTAAAAATTGTATGGTGATATTTAGAGACTATGATCTGAAACAGTCAATTTATAAGTATCTAAAAATATCCAGAGTCAAGTATCAAACAATAGGCTTACATTGACATGAGTAAGAGGCAAGCTAATGACACTCAAAATTGGTATTTTGGGGGGTATAAATATTAGAATAAAAATTCTAAACTGATGATTGTATTCACATAATCACACAGTCATCCCTAGAAAGATTAGGTGGTTTCTGTCTTTTTAGATGACGGTAATGGATACTAAGCAACTTTTAAAATGTATCATCCTTGATCACATGGATATCTTCAACATCCCTCCTATCTACTTTTAAAAATAGTTGAATAATATAAAATATTGATGATCCTTCAAATCTTTCAGAATTTTTAATAAAATATATCCTCCACTGAAATAATCATTAGCTCCATCATTTTGCTCTCCTCTAGTGAAAAAGAGTTGTTTTTAATAGGTCATAAATAAAGGAAGAAAGAAAAAAAAAATTTAATTACTTAATTTAATTTAACTTAATTACTTAAATGTTATTTGTTTGGATTACCTAAGAATCATAGATTTAAACAATGTTAGCTATATGTAGTTCCTAGAAATTCTCTAATTCTGCGTGATTAGGAAACTGAGGCCTAGCAAGAAGTTCCTTGCCTAAAGTGGCAAAAAAAAAAAAAAAAAAAAAAAAAAAAAAAAAAAGGGACTAGAACCAATGTCTTCTAATTATCAGTGCATTGCTCTTTCCCCTGCAGAATATCCTACAATCTGCATAATTTGGAATGTAAAGAAAGAAAAAAAAAAGTTAAACTTACTCAGAATACAAAATTAAATCATGATTTAATGTTGGTATTGTATCAATAACCATTAATATGTAAAGGCCAACTATGCTCTGTCTGGCTATGGCAAATTTATAGAAGGACAAGAACTAGTCACTATTACTAATAAAGTTTTAACAAGTTTAAAATGTGCAAGATCCTCTGATTTTTTTTTTCTTTCAGCAAAATCAAATTAAATACCATACCTACATAACATCTTGAAATATGAGCAACTTTTACATCACATATAGAACTTGTAGGTCTGAAATAACTCACTGAAATATGCAAAGATAAATTCTCTTTAAAAAGCTTTCATTTAATGGAGAGTAGTATGGGGGAGAAGGACGAAATAATTTTATTTCAAAGAACTTGCATCATAAGACTCTGAAGGTTTAAAGTATTCCCCAATTTTACATGGTATTTTCCTGTTTTTTAGTTTAATTATTTTTCTCATTGAAAATATACCACAGTTGGTATGTAAATCAAAATCTTCAATGAATTTTCAACAATGACTGCATAAATATAAATTTGAATTTCCCCCATACCATTTACAACAATGAGACATGAATTTAAATGTAAATATTTCTTGGGCCTGTCAATTTCTTTTTTTGTCTATTTTTGCTTTCCTTTCTTTTTCCTTAATTATTTTTTAAAGAGAGCAAAATTAAATGTGAAAGTATTAATGTAATATTAAGGTTACAAGTTAAACACAAATCTCTCCAGGTTTTGCAAATGTTTTTCCCAGTAGCATTAAGTCATTTTTCATAAACTATGTAGTAGGAAATGCATGTGCCTAACTAGTCTAATTACAGTTCCCCTGGAGAGATACAGAAGATGAAAACCTAGACTTATGATATTTTAAATAATTCATTTTTAAAAAATTAAAGAAATTCTGCTGTACGTGGTGTTTTTCAATGCATGCCAACTGCTTGAAAATTTCATTCATTAATTGCCAGAAATTTCCCTTTTGAAATGAAAAGGTTCCAAGTATTACAGGAACTTTGAAGAGAAACATTCAAACTAGACCCATTTGGAGGTCTATAAGTATCTAATATGCAGAGAGATTGAGCATCTCTGTGATACTTGCTTAAATCAGTATTTCATACATTTTAAAGTGATGAATTCCAATGTCTTGATAAGGTTTATATATGAGAAACAGAAATTGAATATTGTATCATCAGACATGCCTTAGAACCTCCGTTATAGAGTTTTCAAACTACATACACTAAAGTAAACCTGGGGAAGAAAATAATTCTCTCTCCTTAGGAAAAAAAAAAAATCCCACTCACACTCAATAAGAATCATTCTTTCAGGGTTAAATTTCACACCTGAATTCTATTTAGCAATATCTTGAAAATATGATACTTTTTATCTACTTCTCCATCCTTAGACTATCCTTATGCATCTTTATAATGCACTCTGTCCTTTGTATTGAAATGCCAGAGGATGGAAACTGGGTTCATTGGTATCATAGTACAAAATAGTTGTAAAGATTAAAATTTCTTCTTAAAGACAATTTTATTACAAGACAAAAAGTGTGACTGATTTTAAAAGAGTTGAAAACTAAGTTAGTCTATTTGATGTCCATGGTGGTCAATATTAAGAAAACACAGGATATGTTGCCTTACCTCTTATTTTCAAGTATTAGACTAAATCTAAAAAGAGTATCATAATATATAAACCATGACTAAGAAAGTAGAAGTAGCACATAAAATTTGGTGGTTGTGTAAAATCAGAAAAGGCACAAGAAATTTCATTTTATTAATTGTAATTAGCAGCACAGAACACTGTACATGTTCACTACAAGCTAGCTTTATGGTCTATAATATTGGCAGTACCCCCAAATAGAAATGGAGGCCATTGAACCATACATGAAGATTCTTGTGAGCCATGTATTGACTTTACAAACTATATATGTGCATGACTTATTTTTATTTATTTTGTTAAATATTTCCCTATATATTTTAATCTAGTACTTAGCCAGATTGCAGATAGCCAAGATTTCTGTGTTTGACACCTCTGGTTTAGAAGACTTAAGTTCAAGTTTTACCCAGACATCTTTGGTACGTGACCCTAATCAAGTTATTAACTTCTTAATATTTCCAGAGAATTCTCTAAGGTTCAGAGTAACAGAAGAGCTACCTGTATGCATTAGTAGGGGAAGTTTTGTGACTGAGGTTCTATATCCAATGAAATTTCAGGACCAGAATGAAAACATTAATGAATATTAATGTATATTGCATTTATTGTGGGAACAAAAAGAGATGTTATAAAGATGCCATACAAGAAGATGGTATTATTAAAGTATCTATTTTAAGAAAATAAACACAAAATTTATAATCATCTTGAAATTGTGATGAACAATGACCAAAGAAGACTCTATAACCATATTAAGAAATTTTATTCCACCACAGTCTTGACAGCACAGCATTTAGCAAACTAAAGCTGAGCTATTCCTAACAGATGATTTTTTAGTGATATTATGCTTCAAAGCATGAAATAAAAGCCACAACTGAGATTTGTGGTCCTAAGAAGCAATGCAAGGAACACCATTAACAATCTAAACTTCCAACTGAGGAAAGTTTTATTGCAAAGAATAATGAGACATCTGCACAAAGATCCACGTAGAGTGCAGGGAAAAATAATGAATTCCAAAGAGGACTTGGGAAGCAACAACTTCAGGCTGAGGTTAAAACATGCCAGGTTCTAAAACTACATGCCTGTAGTTCTAAAACTGGGATTATATGCCACGGGGGAATCCTATAAAACAGGTGAAATTCAATTAATTTAAATTACAGTGAGATGGCTACATGGTAGAACTAGATGGACCACAATCAGAAGAAAGATGTATGATAGCAAACATAGTCAACCAATTGTCAAAAATTCATCATGAAAACCTATTTACAATTGATAATTCAATGTAAAAGATCTTTAATAAATATTTGATCAATATCATGTGAATTATATCTTTCCCAAATTATTTCTTTCATCAACTATGAATTCACCTTGTAATATGGGATTAGAGTCGACCAGAGTAAAAACCAATCAAAACTCAGTAGGAAAAAAAAAATATTTTCCAGGTGAATTGTCTAAATAATAAAATCAATGCATGTTAGTATTCATTTCCTGTAACTGAGTTAACTGGTTTAGTTTATAAGAACACTAGGACAGGGGCAGCTAGCTGGTATAGTGGGTAGAACACCAACCTTGAAGTCAGAAAAACCTGAGTTCAAATCTGACCTCAGTCAGGTCCTAGCCATGTGACCCTGGGCAAGTCACTTAACTCCAATTGCCTTAAAAACACTAGGACAGAATTTAATTTGAAAGAACTTTGGTGAAACATGTCTGAACCTGCCTATATTCTTTTTTCAATATTAATCATAAAATTCTTATATGTTCATGTAATCCTTTTTCTATGTTAACCATAAAAATCACTACATGCTTTGGAAGAATAAAAGTATTGACACTTTCCCCAAAGTTCATATAATGTTAAATTCTATTTACTGCAGAAAATTACTTTACTTTGCATACTTCTCTGGAGTATAGTGTCTCTATTCAACTTGAATAATAATTAATTTTTTTACCAAGCTATTAATTATATCATTGGTAGGTGGATATGCATCAGTATAACTCCCTCAAAATCAATAGAAGGAACAACTTTGGAATAGGAAACAAAAGTTGGAGTAGGTTATAAGATCAGGATTTTGCTGCAGCTATGGCATGGGCTTCTGGTACTGTGGTCATCCTGGATGATAGTATTCACAAGTCTAAGTTTTTAGTATATTGTTTTTTCTTGAGGTGGTGGTTCTCTGCCCTTTGTTTTCAAAAAGGACCAATAATGTCATGGGGAGTATGTTCACTTCACTTGCATGAAATGGATTTT
Source organism: Sarcophilus harrisii (assembly GCF_902635505.1). NCBI lineage: Eukaryota > Metazoa > Chordata > Mammalia > Dasyuromorphia > Dasyuridae > Sarcophilus > Sarcophilus harrisii. The sequence goes on from NC_045428.1 coordinate 95,398,128, forward strand.
AAGTGAAGCAGAGTTGCATAAAATGTTCATCTTCACTTTCTCTTCTATTCTCATGGAAATCTAGTGGCAGGACAAAAATTGGCAAATGTAAAGGATGCACAGATGACCTTAGTATCTTTAATGTCTGACCAAGCTCTCCATGATGTCTGCTTTAGCCTTCTCCATGGCCACTATAACAAAATGCCCCTATTCCATGGGTCACATTCATTATCCTCAACTAGTTTATCTGGGTGTGACCACTGTATATACTACAGCTTTTTGAAATCACAGATGAGATTTGGCTAATAGGTAGACATCAAAGGTGAATAAGAAGTATTGAAAAGTGCTCAGCATCCAGAGGTTCAAGTCCTTTTTAAACACATAATACACCCTTTTGGTATAGTGCAAACAGTTTCTTACTTTTGAAAGTCATGTCTTTTATAAAGAGCTTGGATTGGATAAAGTTGGTGGGCTAGGTTTATGGTCTCACCTAATCTGATTCCCCCTTTTCCATTCCATGACTGAATGATTATATTATCTTCATCCCATGAATAAAGTCTTCTCATTTCTTTGTTAGTGCAGAGTATGAATGTTTGCCAGGAAAACTTTATTTGCTAATAAGTGTATGCTTTCAATAAAGACAAAGAACAAATATGATTGAACAATTTTTAAAATGTTCTCTTTTATTAGAATTTTCTTCCTTCTTAAAATAAACCTAGAATATGGAAAACTATTCAAGAAAATGCCGGTGATTCTATCCTTATCAGGAAGTTTCTAACCCTTTGGGGAAGTTATCTTGTTAGTCTTGGTTGTGATTAATCCTTCCCAAGTCAGCCACCTCATGCCTAATATTTCAGTCTCTCCTGAGTCATCACTACTTGTCTTGACTTTTGTCTTGCAACTGGACTCTTCAACGTGTAGAGAAAAGAGTGAGGTTGATGACTTAACAGCTTCAACTCATTGAAATCCAATTCATACCAAAGTTTAAATATCACTCTAGCATCTTTTGAAAACAAAGGATGAATAACAACAGCTTGGTTTATATGCTTTTTGCTTTAACAAATAGAATAAATTTTGAAGTTTGTGCAGCTTGAACAAATGACTATGGTAACTTAATCCCATAAACTTACCTCTCCTTCACCCCATGGGATATCATAGAAGAATAACATTAATGCTCTCAGAATTGGTGGAGTCCAAACTATAGCAAAATAACGATTTCCATTATAATTTTCATGAGTGGAAGAGTCATCCATCCTTCAATCAATTCAAAATTGTGCCTCTATGTCCACAATATTTCTTGTAAACATTCCTTTTGATCCAATCTCATAGGCACCGTTTTATTTCTGGTTTCCACTATGTCTTACTTGAACTATTAAACTCCTATTTGGTCTACCCACCTCAATCTAAGCCTACTTCAATTCAATTTTCACATAGCTGCCAAAGTGAGTTTCTTTAAGCCCAGGTTTAACCACATCACTCCTATTCCATTTAATAAATATCAATGACTCCCTTTTATAAAGGTATAAAAATAAATTAATTAAAAATAAGATAATTACATTTATTTTTTGTAAAATTAATTTTTACCAATTTTTATGTCTTTAAAATGCTTTACTATATAATGTGTCATATAATACATAATAATAATATACAATGTGTGACCTTGTTCTGCCTCTGTCAACAATGGCAGAGTAGCTGAAAAGAGAATAGATGATGTGAACAATGGCAAAGTTTTTAAACTATAAATATTGATGTGATTCTTGGTGCTGTAAATGTAAAATAATTGCCCAAAGACCAAATGCCAAACAACTAGAGGAGCTGAATCATATCAATATTATCAGTTATGCATTATATGTTTTTAACTTGGAGGGTTTTTAATACTTTAATAATTCCATTTCTATTTAATTGGGTTTCCTTTATGATCCTACATAATTTATTTTATTAATTCTGAGAAGAGGTCCATAGATTTTACCAGACTGTCATAGAAAGAAGTTCATGTACAAAAATAAATGAAGTGTCTCTGCCTTAAATTAAAAGAGAAACTATAGGAAAAATGCAACCAGATGGAATGATGGCTCACAGATTTTATTTGGAGAAATAAATAAAGGAATTATTGTAACTGGTTTAATTGGGAGTCCAAAGGCAACAAGATATATTAAATTTCAAAGACATTTGTTGATTTTTTATTTCATGAGCATAATCAAAAGACCATTGTGAAGATAATTGAATTGATTATTGAATATATTAAATGAGAAGTATGGTATAGGGGATAAGTCACTGGACTTGTCTGAAGACCTTAAGTATAAATCCCACATCAGACATTTACTGGTTATATGACTAAGTAAGTAATTTAACCTCTCTGTTTCTGATTTCTTTATTGGAATAATGGGAGAGTGGTCCCAGTAGTTTTTAAGGTACCTTCCAACTCTAAATCTATGATTCTATATACATCTGTTACAGAAGAGATTCTATAGGAATTACATACTTATCTTCATAAGGTTTTAATATATATATACACACACACATACTGGGATTTTATTTAGAAAAATGGGCATAATTGGGGCATCTAGGTGGTGCAATGGATAAAGCACTAGCCCTAAAGTCAGGAGGATCTGAGTTCAAATATGACCTCAAACACTTAACAGTTTCTAGCTGTGCGAACCTAAGCAAGTCACTAAAGTCCAATTGCCTCAGCAAAAAAAAAAAAAAAGAAAGAAAGAAAAGAAAAGAAAGAAAAAATGGACATAGAAGAGAACAATAATCATGATGAAAATATGAATACAATTCAAGATCAAATGATGAAAGAAGTCAATGGATTGTAGGTTAGACAGAAGCCTCATAGCTCAATATCATGAATTTTGTCCAAAAGATTGCTAAGAAGCACTGGATATGGTAAACACTGAATAACATTACAAGGCAAAATACATAATATCTTTGCAAATTAGATAAGAATGGTTTCTGAATTGTGTCTTTTCTTAATCAGTTCTCTGAAGACTGTCATATCAATTTACAGGAAAATTATCAAAACAAATATCAATTAATAATCAACCAACCGCTCATCTTCTTGGTATCTCTTAACTATGAGAAATAGAAGACAGATAAATAGATAGATAAATGATAGAACATAGAAGAATAGAGAGAGATCAGATATTCACAGATGGTAGCTAAAAAGATGAAAGCTGCAGAGAGAGAGAGATTGATAGGAAGGAAGGGAAGCAACATGGTAAAATTGGAAAAAATCACTGGCTCTGGAAGCTAAAGGAAATCAGTTCAAATCTGAAGTGACACTTGTGAGCTATGTGATTTAGGCAAGTTACTTCACATCCCTAAGCCTTAGTTATTCCTTCTATATAATGAAAGGATTGGAACTGCTGGCCTCTGAAATGTTCTAGTTCTAGATTTAATATACTATATGGACACTTATCCACAAATATATAGATATACAAATTCACTCAAATATATATATCAATTGTTTAAATGAATATATATATAAAATCATGCATGCATTTATATAGGATGTTTTTACATAGATACACACATAACATATGTATAGCTATAAAAGATCATAAAATATATGTGCATATATATGCATATAAATAAATTTATAGATTTTATATTTATATGCATACAATGTCTAAGTAATTGCCTTTCAGTTCCATGTTTCTCAGTTCCAAGAACATAGATCCCAACAGATAGAAAATTAAGTAGACATTATTATACATTCTCCTCCTTCTCCCACAGGTTCTTTTCAGAAGTTTACACATTTATAATTTTCTGCCACTCTATCATTTTTAAGGAAGAAGGATAGATTCTCTTCCCCATTATATCCAGTCATAAAATGCTATAATCCCTTCCCTCCTTTATAATAAATGTAAAGAAATAGTTACAGATAGAAAGATTTGAGTTGTATCCCACAAGCTCTATAATATGATCCATTAGATTAAAGATGAACAAATACATAGGATAGGACTTTGTCTGAGATATGACAGAGGACTACCCTCTCCTCTTTCTTGGGATCATTTTTTTATACCTGATTGAAAGTAAAGGTTATAAAATACTTTAAGGCTATGTTCTGAAGTCAGTATGTTGGATACTATAAACAATAGAATGACAGATTTGTAGTCAAAGGTCTCGGGTTAAATTCTTGCCCTCTTATTTACAACCAGTATGACTTTGAAATTCAGATTCTAGAACATGAAATCCATAATCATTTAAAAGAGTATAGTCTAACCATCCACAGAGGAAAAACAAGTGGATAAAGAATAGCAATTGAGAGAACTATGACATACATTTGACCAGGTGGCTAAGAGAGCTGACCTAAAAGGACATATAAATCATTCAGTCACTGCAAATAAATAATGAATTGGCCCAGAGATGAGAGGATGTTAGCATTTCATTTGGGAAGTTTTATTCAGAGACTTAAAGCTTCTTCTTATAACAAAATCCATATTTTAAACACCAGTATTCTCCAGGTGTGCTTTATGGATGTGACCTACAGAATTGCATAATGTCTGAGGAATCAAAATTCAAAGTAAATTGAGAGATAATGGAGAGATGCATAGTCAGTGTTAATAGACTACAACATATTGCTAGCAGAAAACTATGAGAAAAGCAGCTTAACAGATTTCATCAAAGAAATGTAAGGCCAAAAAGAAAAAAAAAAGGAAAAAAGAAAGAGAAAAAGAAATGAACCAGTTTTAGTGTAAAGAAAACAGATGTACAACCAATATACTGCATCAGTATACTCTGTATACTCTGTATACTGCATCAGTATACTCTGGCAAGAGTAGCAAGGGTCTGAGAGATTTGTTATAGATGTGTTAAGTAGATCTTTTATAGAGAATTTATGGGAAGAGAGTATCAAGATAGGGTCTCAATGGATCACATTCTAAATTATCGGCATGAGTCATCCACATCAGTGAAATCACAGATCCCCTGAAAGTACTGAAGTTTATAAAATATTTTACTAGGGAAGGGAAAGAATGAGATTCAGGGGATTCTTTCTTATCTTGGCCTCTAAAATCCAGAATTACTTTACATAGTGTAAATTGGTCTTTGTGTGTTTTAATCCTTTCTTAATCCTAGGTAGAGGCTTGTTCTGGCATTTATAGTTCAAAGAGTTATGTCTGTGTGCTTCTAGGTTCCAGGCCCCTACAGAACAAATACAAAGTCTTAGCAAGAATAGAGCAAGAGAAGTCCAAATCTTAAAGACAAAAACCCATAAAAATCTTTATCCCTATATTAAAAAAATGTTATTTTTTACCTATTGGTATGAATATAGGCTACATACCTTAAATGAATTAACTTTGAAAGAGAAAAAAAAAATAGATGGTTACATATTGAAAAAAAAAGTATTAATGGCTGAGATATTTAAGTTTTATATAAGCTATATATTCTTGCTTTTTTTTTTAGGGGATTTGGCATGGGGAAGGTGGTATGTCTTATATTTGGAATAGCATAGTACTTAGGTGTCTAGATATAGTCTCATTGATTCTATACCATAGAAAGACATCTTATTAGGTTCCTTAGTGTATCTAAAAAAACCATAAAAGATGTTCCTGTCCTCAAAATACTTCAATTTTTCTTAGAATTATGCAAAGTACCTTGAACATAGTAAGCATATAATAAATGATCATTGATTGAATGGCTGTATAAAATCTTATTTTTATATGGGCATGTAATTTTAGCCATTACATTTTAAAGTTCGAAATTAATCATATTTTAAAATATTCTTTAGTCTCACAACAATGAAAATCATGGAATTTATCTTTTACTTGGTATGAAGACATTTAGTCATCTTATTCAAATTCATTTTTCATATTCTGCTCTCATTCATAAATTTTGATTCCAATTTTATTAATCTCTCCTTTGAGTTTCAGAATTTTTTATTTGCTGTTTAATTGGGGGTTTTAAACATTTTTTCTAGCTTTTTTAGTAGCATGCCCAATTCATTGACTTTCTCTTTCTCTATTTTATTCATGTAGCTATTTAGAGATATAAAATTTCCCCTAAGAACTGCTTTGGCTGCATCCCATAGGTTTTGGTATGTTGTCTCATTATTGTCATTCTCTTGGATGAAATTATGGATTGTTTCTGTGATTTGTTGCTTGACCTACTCATTCTTTAGAATTAAATTATTTAATTTCCAATAGGTTTTTAGTCTATCCTTCCCTGGTTATTTATTGAATATAATTTTTATTGCATTGTGGTCTGAAAAGGAAGCATTTACTATTTTTGCCTTTTTGCATTAGAATGTGAGGTTTTTATGTCCTAATACATGGTCAGTTTTTGTGTAGGTGCCATGTACTGGTGTATTCCTTTCTGTTTCTATTTAATTTTCTCCACAGGTCTTTGATATTTAACTTTTCTGGGACCCTATTAATCCCCCTAATTTCTTTCTTATTTATTTTGTGGTTAGATTTGTCTCACTCTGAGAGGGAAAAATTGAGGTCCTCCACTAATATAGTTTTGCTGTTTATTTCTTCTTAACTTTCTTAATATAGTCTTTAGAAATTTGTATGTTGTACCATTTGGTGCATATATATTTAAAATTGTTATTACTTCATTGTTTATGGTATCCTTTATCAAAATGTATTTTCCTTCCTTATCTCTTTTAATTAGATCTATTTTTTCTTCTGCTTTATCTGAGATCAGAATTGCAACCCCTGCTTCTTTTTTTTTTTTTTTTTTTACTTCAGCTGAAGTTCAAAACACATAAAATTTGAGGAGAAATAGTAGTTAAAATCCAAATTCTTTATTGACTCCTTTCCTGGGTCTTGGCTAGCTTTCTTGATGCCCTTCAGATAGGCCTTGGTTTCAGTGGGGGGAGCAAGAGGACAGGTCAGCTACCACGAGGCTGATGAAGATGGAATGAATGTCTGTCCTTGGCTCCGAGAGCTTGAGCTCCTGCCTCCAGTCCCCTGTCTCCTCCAAGTCTGTCTCTGAGCCTCTAAGTCTCCCAGGAGACCCACCAAGAATCTGACCAAAGATGAAATGTCTCTGGCTGATTTTGTCCCAGCTTACATACTCTATTTTAATTACATCTTCGTAGGTGTGAATCTTGTAGAACTTAAGTATATGTACTGAACTAGAGAACTATTAATCACCATGCTAAACTAGATAGCCATTGTCTTATCAATTCCACTTAGTTAACACCTTGTAAGAATCTTTGTTTCAAGTACAGAGTTCTGGATCATAGCAAAAGTATACTATTTTTATTTTTTTTTGGGGGGGAGGCACTTTTTCCTTTGATTTCTCTTTTACAACATGACCAATGTGGAACTATGTTTACATTATTACATATATATATAACCTATATAGGCTTGCTGTCTTGGGAAGGATGGATAGAAGGGAGAAAAGAAGAAAAAGAAACATTGAAATTCAAAATATTATTAAAAATGTATATTGAAAATTATCTTTACATGTAATTTGTATGTAATGTCATATATATATATATGTAAATGCTACTTATCAAGAAAAAACATCACTAACTTTATATAGTGGAGCGTTGATTATGTAGATGAGAAAGTTTTATCAACTTATTTGATAACTAATTTATTTTCTTTCATTTTCCATCAATTTTGGTTATTTAATAGCTAAAGTCAAAATCACATTTTGGGGAAAACAATTATAGTTCACAGTCATCGGATAGAGTATAGAGAAATAGGACTTTTTTCCAAGTGTGAGGAAAACACTAAAGTGTGAGGAATTAATGAGATTGCCCGATGGGCATAGAGTGAATCTAACTGCAAGACAATTGGCTTAGTTATCTCATGTTTACAATCCCACTATCCAGCAAAGAGTTATTCTATTCTATATCTACTTTAAAAAAATAAAAACTGTAGCAAATTTCCAATTTTTTTTCTCATAGTTAAAAAAAAAAATCCAATTAATTCAGTCTTCCTGCAGGACCATCACAAGGAGATTCTGAATATAATGTTAATAAACAAATGTCTAGCCTTGTAAAAGTGTCACTGTAATCTATATATTCCCACAGAGCAGAGCCCAGTGAAAACTGTGAAGAAGGCCAAATACACAGGCTTTCAATGACACTGTAAATCACTCCTGATTCATTACCCAGATAATAATAAGACAAACATGAATGAGTGGTAGTAGGCATCATGAAGGTCTGTGAAATGAAACTAAAAAAAAAAAAAATGGAAATGATAATATGAGAGACAATAAAGAAAACTTCTAACATGAAATGAGAACTAGATATTACATGTACAGTGTCAAATGGAAAAACACAAATTTACTCTGCAAAGCCTCTAGTTTCTAGGATGTTAATTTTTAGACTACAGACATTGAGCATGCTTTAAAAGGTAAAAGTTGTCTAGACAGAGCAGTAAATTAAGGTCATGGGTTCCAATTCTGGCTCTGCTAAGCTATTCTGGTAGCTGCATGAGATGAGTCAAATCAACTGACCTGTTAGAGTATCAGCTTCCTCATTCAGAAAAAGCCATCTGACCTGAGATACCTTTGAACTCTAAATATCTGCATCTATAATGATTTTCTCTACATTTATTAAAAACATCAGGGTATTCAAAAACATTAGGGTATTATCCATAATGTAGAAATAACTTTTTGAGGAAAAATTAATGCAGGTACTACTAGTATACTTGTTCAATGTACTTTTGAACTATATAAAAGGCTGACAGTGACAAGGTCATGCTATTTAGTTACAAAGTCTATTTCACAGGGCTTGGCAGCTCTTGTAGGGAAAGCATCATTTCTGAAATTCTGAAAAAGGCAAGAGATCCAGGAACTTTGATCTAAGGGGACCCATGTATTTAGTCAAGCTTGTTGCTAAATATTTCCAGACATTTCCAGACATGGATTGCATACTGTCAACTATTTTCAGTCTAGAAACTCCCATTTCTATCCTTCCACATGCCTAAAATGAGCTCTCTCAAATTCAGTCTATCAACGTTGTCTTTCTTCAAGTAGCTATTCAGGTCTATCTGCCTCCACGAAGCCTTCCTGATTTTCTTTCTCAGTTTTCATTAGAAGTTTTCCTGAGCACATCTTTTACACTTGCCTCACTCTTTCTTTCATCATAGTTATTTAATGTAAATATCTTTACTCATTAGACTGTAAGATCCTATAGAACAGATATTTCTTTATGAATATCCCGAGCACCTATAACAATGTCTTGCACGCAGTGGCTATATTAGGTCAGTAAATTACTAATACAAATTCTCCATTACTCAGAAATGTAGGATACCTCTTCCTACTAAGTTAATATTCAAATAGAAATAATTTATTTTTCCAAAGGTTGATCAGTGTAAATGAAAGTTGTAAAGTGAATTGAGTACTTAAGCCAGATGGGAATCAAGGATTTGCAACATCTGCTCCAGAATTATCCATTTCGGACTCTGGCTTTGAGCCCTCAATCTATGGCCTGAATTCTGAGGAGGTGAATTTTATAGCTTCTTGGTCTAAAGTGGTAGACCAAGAAATTTCTAATCAATTAGGTTGTAAATAGACACTGTTTAGATTGAGATAGTTGGGAAGCACTTTCTTTAATATATTTTTAAATCCCATAGGAATTGGTCTGCTCTTTAGATCTTCAAGGATGCACATTAGGTACATATGTGTAATCAAAAATATGACTTCACAGATGAATATGTCATTTTTAGTCACTATCACTAATAGTTGAAAAATTATGAAAAAAAAAAAGGTACAACAAGATTAGAGAAGGGCAACTTTTTCATTTTCAAAAAATGGAAAGGAAACATTCTATAAACTATAAGCCGGTGGGCCTAATTTCAATTTCTAGAAATTCTAGAGTAGATCATTTTATAAAGGTATGGACATGTAAGAAAGTGGTGATAATAAAAAGCCATCTTAACTTTTTATCAAGTTATATTAGATAACCATATTTCTCACTTTTTTTTCTTTTAATGGAGTTATTAAACTTCTAGTTTAGTAACTATAGGGGAAGTGCTATAGGTGTAGGTAATCTTGATTTTTATAAAGCTTAAGTTAAAGAATTTCAGACTTCTGTAGAGAAAATAAAGAGATGTGGACTAGATGTCTACCAAGATGTATTCAAATAGATTTGATCTTTTAAAATGGTTGATTCCACTATCACAAGAAGTCTTCAATAGGTATACCCTAAGGATCAGGACTTGACCCTGTGCTGTTTAACATTTTTATTAATGATTTTATCAGAGAAATAAATGTCCTTTGCATTAAATTTGCAAATGGCGCATGAATTGACCTGGACATGATAGCGGACATAGTAGATGACTAAATCATTTTCCAAAAACAGGCAAGATCACTGAAATGAATTTATTAATATGATAAGACAATATTCAGTAGAGATAAGTATAAAGAGTACAAAATAAAATCAATTGGTCCATATCTAGACAGAAGCTGGAAAAAAAGATCAAGGAATTTTAGTGAATTTCAAGTTCAATATAAGTCAACAATGAAATGTGGCAACCAAAAAATGTTAATGAGACCTGGGTCTTCATTAAGAGAGATAGAGGTTTTATTGATAAGAAGGTGATAATTTTCCTGTCATCCCTTGTCATCAGACCTCATTACTATTTAATACTAGGCACAAAAGTTTATTGATAAGCTGTAGAGAATCAGAAGAGAACAATCAGAATGGTAAAGGGCTCTCTATCCTTGTCATGAGATAAGAACTGGTTGGAGGCCTAGGCACATTTAATCTGGAGACGATAAGGATCAGGGGAATCCTGAGTAAAGTTTTTAAAGGCTTATTTTTTTTTATTTTGACTTGTTCTTTTTTGCCATAGGAGAACAGTATTCAGTACAATTATTGAAGCTACAGAAAGTTAAATTTAGGCTTTACATCAGAAAAAAAGATTGCTAGCAATTAGAGCTGCCCCAAAATGAAATATTGTGCCTTGAGAGAGAAAATCACTGTCCTTGGAAGTCTTTTTTAACAGGGACCAAATCACCATTTATTTAAATGTTATAATGAGAATTTTTAAAATATGGATTGGATTAGATGACTGCTGTGGTCCCTTCCAAATCGAAACTTTTGCGAATCTGATTTTTCCTTACTGGCAAATCCTGCCCCAAAAAATGCAGAATAAGATGTAAATGGAAAGAGTTAAAATCAATATTAAATTATCAAGATAAAGGTGTAATGACATCTGATACGGTTTTAAAAAAAGACAAACACTGGAAACTGAAATGTTGAAGGGATTTACAAAACTATATTAGTATTGAAAGCAATTAAATTATTTTCTTTTAATATGAAGAATAAAAGTGCTAGTATATACTTATTAGGAATAGTGCATTAATTCTGACAAAGAAGCAATGCCAAAAATTAGAATAATAGAAAAAAAAGTAAAGTTACAAAATGGTAGGAGTTATCTGTAATGTCCTTTGTTCGGTTTTCAGGGGTCTCTGGCAGTCTTGGGAGCAGCCTTCATTTCAGTTCAGTAATCACCAGGAAAGTAACCAGGGATTAAAGTACAAATCCTTTATTATCTCCTTGCCTGATGCTGGACAGTTTTCTGGAGAGCCTTTCAGTCTGGCCTTGGTCTTAGTGGGGAAAGTGCAGGAGACCAGACCAGTCACCAGGAAGATCAAAAGTCAAATTGAATTTCTCCCCTTGGTTCTGAGAGCTTAAGCTCCTGCCTCCAGTCCTTTGTCTTCTCTGCCTCTGAAAGTTTCTCTTTTGTAGCTCTCAATCCCTGCTTATATGCTCCACAATGAGTATAAACCAATCATTATATCTCTAGGAAACCATTATTTGTTGTAAGATTAAATCAATTATACTGAATTTAGAGTACCACCATGCTAAACTAGACAACCATTATTTTTATCAATTCCACTGACTTAGCTCTTTGTTTCAAGTTCAGAGTTCTGGCCCATAACACTAACAAATGAATAAGATTAACTAAATAATTTAAAATATTTGAATTTCAAAGGAAAATATGAGATCCTCTTCTTTGATTCTTTAACCTTTGAATCACTATATACTAATTAAATGCCCATTCAGTGGTTAGGCAATAGTGTGAGAAATTGGGAAAGCAACCAAGACATTATTTCTGTTCTTCAATATTCTAAATGGAGAAAGAATAAAACAGGTGAACAATATATATATATATATATATATATATATGTAGTGTAACAGTACATGACCATTCAATCACAAATTATGTGATGCCAGCCATAAGTACTATATGGGTACAAATGCAATGAAACTTGATAAGACCTGGAATTGTAATAATTTATATGAACATTGGCAATTTGTCTTTTCTCGAAGCCTCTACAAATCCCATCAAAAGAACTTCAAATGGAGAATTTATAAAGGCAGAATGCTGTGGTGAAACTTGGACTTGGATTCAGAAAACCAGGACTGAATAAAGGTACAAATATGTAATAGCTGTGAAACCCTGGATAAGTAAAAAATTACCAGACTCTCAGTTTATTCATCTATAGAATGGGAAACATGCTATCTCCATTATAAAATTTGATGAGGAAACTTTTTGGTAAATTGCAAAATGTTTAAAAAAAAAAAGAATTTTATTCTCCCCAATAATATACTGGAAGGTGCATTAAACCAACTCAAAGAGCAAGGTGAGAAGGATGTGATTGTAGATATACCATAGTCAGCATTTGAGGAAATACACTAAACAAAAATTATTAAGGAAGCATAAGATATAAATGATAAAATAAATTTGTCAGTATGATAGAGAAAATATGCAAAAAAGGAAGTGAAGGGCTTACAAAAATAGTGTATTGTATTTCTGATTGCTACATAATTAGATGTCTTGTATACTTCTATCCGGATAAAATGCATATTTCATTAGTTCATGAGAAAAGGATAAATTTGTTTATATCTTTAGAAATAAAAGTAAGGTTACTAATTCTACCCAAATTAAAATGGAAATTATTTTTAAAAGAACATATTATTTCCATCTATTTAAGCAATTTAAATTAGTATAAATCAATTTCTCATGTCTATTGAACTAACAAAATAATTCAATATTTTAGCTGGAAAAGATAAAAGTCAGTTTCACAACAGGTTTAGATTGCTTTTTCACATAATAATTTCTAAAGCAAATTTTAGGGAAAGGAGAAAGCAACTTCCAAAAGGGATATGGATAAACTTTAAGATCAATAGTAATCTAAAATACCATCTAGCTTAGTTCACAACCCAAACATATTGCCATCTGCATAGGCCAAGTAAGTCATTGATAATAATGGATATTATGTCAGTCAGTCAGTCATATTGACTGATTTAAGCATTTATGAAGTGCTTACTATGTGCCGAGCATTGTGTTATACACTGGATATACAAAGAAAGTCCATTTTCCATTCATACTACATTTGAACCTTTCTATTTGTTGCCTTTCTTCTCTCCTACACACACACACACACACACACACGCACACACACACACGCACACACACACGCATACAAACAAACATATTACACTATTATTATAGTACCTGTGGTCAAGTGCTGATACTATATTTTTTTGCAGTTATTTAGATCCTCCTAATATCTCAGCACAAGAACAATGAACTTTCAATTTGAACTTTGAGTTTTCTGGGCATTATTTGTTAGGCAGACACCTATCTCTGATTAGTCTCATGATGGTGTATTAAATAAAAATTGAATCATATAAATATTAATAAATCAAATAGTATTCATCAATTTAAGGATCATGAAGAACTTTTATTTCAGCTAGATACCTCATAAATATTTATTAAAAAAATAAGAATACAAACTTTTCCATTGGCTTGTTCTTTAGAAAAAGAGTTATGCTTTGGGGAAAACACAGTTCTTTCATTTGCACAATAGCTACAATTCTTAGAAAACTTGGAAAGAAAGAATTGCATAATAACCACATGCCCTCTCAGAATTACAACAAAAATAGACACATAGAACATTTTCCAGTTTGCTCACTAACACATATTATGAAAACTGTGATGTCTTACTCCAATTGAATTTCACTGAATTTTGGTTGTATATAAGTTCACATTGTTCTTTCTTGTTCTAGCTTGCTATGTTGTTCTTTCCTGCCAAGTTACATAAATTTCATTCCAGCCTTATAAGTAACCTCCAGTCCCTCTCTAATTACTTAAATTTACAGAAAATTAAATAGGGCAGCATGACTTTTCTTGGTACAGTTCCACTTATCATATTTGCACCTTTTATTGTTTTTTATGAGCTGAGAATAATTTTAAAATCTTTCCTAGAGCTTCCTAAAACATGGCTAGGAAACAGCTTACTACGGAGGAAGGAACTAATGAACAAAGAAAGGAAGAAAAGAGGAGAGGAGAGGAAGGAAGGAAAGAAGGAAGGAAGGAAGAAAGACCATATTAAGTATTTATTTTATGCCAGACACTAGACTAAGCACTGTAAAAGTATTTTAATTGATCCCTTTAATAATTTTGGGGGAGGATTCTGGAAAGATGGCAGAGTAGCTTGGTAAATTTCAAGCTCTCCAGATTTCCCCCACCAATAGAACAAATTTGTATCTCAGGGTGAATATAAACCAGTGAAAAAATCAAAAAGACTTGGGTTAGAACAGGGGTCCTCAAGAAACTGAAAAGATCTGAAGTATACATACTTTCTTGAACTGGTAATTTGTTGTCATATATTTTTGAATCCTCCCTGCTTTTCTGCTGGGTATATTTCAATGTTCTTTTTGCTTCATTTTGTTTTGTATTTCTTTTCTGTTTTTCCTTTTTTCTTTTTTTTTTAATAAAATTAATAATGATAATAAAAAAACTTCTGGGAATTGTTATTATTTTCCTCATTTTATAGTTAAGGAAATCAAGAAAGAAGAAATTAGGTGTCTTGCTCAGAATTACACAGCTTGGAATTGTTTCCAAATTGCCTTAATTTGAAATCAAGTCTTCCTGACTTCAATCCAAGTTATCTTGTGTCTACCCAGATGACTCTAGAGCAATGGTATCAAACTGAAATAGAAAATGGGGCTACCAAATGATATATGAAGATCCCTGTGAGCTATACATTGATTCAGAAAACCACAATTTAGCATTATATTCTGTTGAATTTTCTGTTAAATCATTCCCAGTTACATTTAGTCTAATTCTGGCAGCACAGCAAGCCAAAACCCATTGGTACATGTTTGCTGCTGGTCTAGAAAATTAGCCTCAGGTTAGGAAAGATTTCTTACTAATTCTTCAATCCTTATGAATACCTACTAGTTGTATGTATGTATGACCTTGAACTAGTCATTTCTCTCAGTTTCAGTTTCTTCATGTATAAAATGGTGATCATAGTATTTACATGAAACATTTTTCTTCCAGAATTATTGAAAAGCTTTAACAAAATAATGGTTTAACATGAAACAGCCCTTAGTTTTGACTGCAGTGACATAGAGATACTGGTCCTTACTTCTAGAATCCCTCTAGATCCTTTCTTTATTACATTCCTTTCCTGAAACACTTTGTTCTATATTGTCCAGATGGTAAAGTATATCAAAAAATAAATTAAATAAATCTAGAAATATAGGTATAGTTGTACAGTCATTGTTTCTACTCATACAAGTTAAAGATGACTATGGAAAATATTCCTGAGTCCATCCAGCTAATTAGCAGAACTGAGAAAACAGTCTTTTTTTCTCTGATTAATATTGCCAGTTCCTTTAACTTAAAACAATATAAAATGTGATTCCCCCAACTGAACTAAATACTTCAGACATCATTTACCAGCTCACAGTACAGTGAGCCATTATTACCTCCATCACAATTGGCACAGGACTTTCATTTCTGAGACCACATTACTTTCTTTGACTATCAGAAAGAAAAAAAAAAAAAAAACTATTGTGGCCAACTGTTTTGATTATTAGAACTTGGCATCACATTTCCAAGTAGACAGAGAATCTTCCTGACAAAATATTTATTATTCATCAGATAGACAGGTATTTAGAGTTTTTTTTTTCTCCCTTCTATTCACCCTTAATCATTACCTCTTATTTTAAAAATAACAAAAATGAAAACCACTACAAAACCACACAAAAAGAAATAAAGAGATAATTTAATTCCCCATGTATGTTGATTGATTTCCATAAATTTTCCAGGCCTGATTTACTTTAGACAAGGAGTATGAAAGCCAATTTTTCTTTTTATAGTTTTATTTTTTTTTCCTTTGTTTTCACTTAACAGAAATATTTAGAAGTGGCTGAAAGTACAAGGTACCCAAAACAAAGAAGTCAATAGGAGGTTATAGCAGTTTATATGTGAAGTGATCAAAGTCTGGATTAGAGCACAATTTGAAAAATAAAGCAATAGATCTTAGATGCTGCTAAAGATAAATTACTGACTAACTGGAATGAGAAGAAGAATTAAAATCAAAGATATCACCACTATGTATGTGTACTCATATATATACAGGCAGAGAGACACATATGTGTACATATTTGCAAGACACAGAAAGAGACATACATATTCATGTATATTTATGTTCCATGAATGATATGTGCATCCACATAGGTTGCCTAGAATTACTGAATAAATGAATGAATGAAAAATACTTAATTGAATTCTATGTGTAAAGCACTATACTAAATTTCTAGGTATATGAATAGAAAAGACAGTCTACTCTCAGTACTATAGAGATAGTATGGTATATGTGTCCAGAAAACGGTCCACATTGGAACACAAGACTTTGCAAATGTGAATGTTGAAAATTATTCATGCATATGTTTTGAAAATAAAAAGCTTTAATAACACTTCCCCCCAAAAAAAGAAAATGGTTCACACATCTCAAAGGAAGATGAATTTCTTCATCTGAGATGAGAAATGAGAAAGAGAAGGTCCATGGCAGGCATTTGTTCCTTCCCTTACCTATCTTCAAGAAGGATATTGATCTAAATTTCACTTGTCCCTTCAAGTTTTGGTAGGTTAGGTATAAGAATCTAGTTCAAAAAGAATGGCATTGATATTATCAGTCCTAATGTGCAGGGTAACTCTTAAATTCACAAGCTTAGTTCCCTACCACTTAATGCTGGGTATGCAAATAACATCAAAAATAAATCATGAATAGTGTATAAACCCTTTTATCTAAGCAAACAGCTAACAAAAATCCAAGAATTTATGCAGAATAGAATATAGTGGAAAATATATGAATTAATTTGGTCTTTAGGTGAAGGTGAAATAAAATCTCAGATTAAACAATTAAAAATTGTGAGGACACAATCTCACACAAAAAAAGTCTCTTCTAGCATTCTCCCTTTAAGGAAAGTAATCTGGAAATCAGGGACAATGCTTGCTTCCACTATATCTACTTCTTTTATCTTAACAACTGTATCTAGAAACACAAATATTTCTGTCCCTGAAGGATCTCTAGAAACATCTCTATCTCTTATACAGTAAAGTGTCTCAGAATTTTCTCTGCCAATTTGGAGTTATCTCTGCATAAAAAGCTATATGTGAAACACCACAGTCTTATTTGAAAGTCCTGTAACAAATTTGAATATTCATATGCATGTAGTTTTAAAAATGTGGGTATTTGTAAATTTACAAATGTAACTTTTTGTGATATAGTTCTGTACTTACTGAATGCCTACAGATTCATGGTCTCTCTTCTCTACTCAGGCCACACCACTGTGCTTGCATCTTAAAATCCCCACAACATCCTAATCATTCACACAATCTCAGAAAAAGACCTCACCTCCTACTTTGCCAACAAAACTGAGGTCATTAGATTTGAGATCTCTTCTTCTCTATCATACTTAATAAATAAATAAATGAAATTTCTCTGAACCATATCCCATTTTCCCCTTTACTTTATTTAGACTTTCAAGAAGAGGTGACTTGTCTCTGCATTCGACCTCCTTGAGTCCAAACTTTCTCAGCTCCCCTAAAAGATTGCTCTGTCTCTTTGCTCGTCTTCAAACTTATTTTATCCATTGGTTTCTTTTCTATTATCCATGCTCTGTCCATTCCTTAAAAATCTTTACTTAATCTTTCCACAATAATCATACCTCTTTTCCTTTTCACAGTCAAACTTGTAGGAAGAATAAGATTCTATTTTTACCTCCATTTCCTTAGTTCACACTTACTTTTCCACCCTTTTTTATTCAGCTTTCAGTCCTAACACTCTAGGGAAATTGAACTTTGCAAATTACCAACAATTCTCAATTAAAGTAAAATTCTCAATATTTTCCCTCTCTCCATAGTTGTATACTGACTACTTCATCCTCCTGAATGTTGTTTCTTCCTTGTGCTTCTGTACCATTTTGTCTTTTGTTTAAGTGATCTTTTCTACCTTCTTTGCTTTATCAATTCCTTTCTCATGCCTCAAGTGTCCAAATAGCCTCAGGGAATTCTCCTTTTCTTTATACTCTCTTCATGATCTTATCAGCTTCAGAGTCATCAACTATGCAAGTCACACACCCACATACACACATATATACACATACATATGTATATACATATATATGTGTATGAATATCTATATACTTATATACATGTGTATGTTAGTATCTCCTACTCTTTCTAATGACCTTCAATCATATATAACCAACTCTGGTAAACAGTTTTCCTTTCAAATTCAACATGTCTAAAATGGCTTTCATCATCTTCTTCCTTAAACCTGTCCTTTTCCCATAAATTCTCATATAAATATCATTCCTTACAGTATAAATTAATATTTAAAAGCATCATTCCATGTGCCACATTCATATTTTTAAAATCATCTTTGACTCTCCATTCTCCCTCACCTTCAAATTCATGTCTTATAGATGCAATTTTCCAAATATCTCTTACATCCTTCACTACTCATTAGACCAAGATCTAATTCAAGCCTACAACACCATTTATTCTATTTAAAAATTTGGAATACTTTCTAAATTGTTCTCCTACTTTTAATCTCTTAAATATTTTTAAAGTATGGACTTGAAAATGTCAAAAACTTTCTGTGGTTTCCTACTGCTTCTAGAATGAAATGCAATCCACTCATTCTGGTATTTAAATTTTTAAGTAATCTGGCCCAAATTAACATTCTGGTATGATTACAAAATCATAGATTCATGACTTTGAAGTCATCTAGTTCAATTAAAAAATAATACTATTTCATTTCCAATAAGTAATCATGTTTTACTTAATGATTTCCATAGATTCTAATGTCCCAAACACATATTACTTCAGGTAATTTGAAAGTGGTTTCTTTTGTTATTTAAAACAAAGTTGGCCTTGTTAAAAAAAAAAAAAGGCACCTAAATTATTGTGACGCATTATAACATTTGCCTATATATCTCTTGAGTGCTTTATCAGAGAAATGTCTTGTTTCAATTTGAATCACCTCTAAATATAATTTTTTTTTTTATTCAGTAGAACAGACCAGAGCCTAAATTTTGTCAGGAAAATGGGGTAGAGATTAATCATAAATACAAGTTCACAGAACTCAAGAGAAAACATTTAATTAATAGTGCAAATGCTTGGCTTAATAAATGGTGACATAATTTTAAAATAAATCACAATCAGCATATTAAATCTGCCCCTTTGCTATTCTTCTTTTCCTAAACATTTTTTTTTGTTAATTTTTAACTAAATCAAGTATTTCCAAACCTTCGGTTTAACTTAAATTTTTTCCTAGTATCTCTCTGATTCTTGTAACCTCTTTGTCTGTCACCTCCAACCACTCTTACAGACATTTCCATGTTGGCCTCTTATTGAATTCAGAAGCTAAGCATGAGTCTCAGTAAGGGCATTACATAATTTTTATTATTTTGCCATATTTGGCAAATAATTGAATATCAATTTTGTGCATTAATAATTGGAAGCCAAGTGTCCAATGTGTCTTCCTACATGTTTCTCTCCAAATGGATTCTGAAAAGAGAAGAATACTGAATGTTTAGCCCATTGTTCTAAAGTTTCTTTTTTTTTACTAATTAAGGAGAATGGGGCAAGAGATAAATTGTGGTTCCTTAAAATCATTATTCCAGTTCATACCATATACTTTTTTGAAGAATCCTGAATTATTTAAAGAGTGTTTTGTCATGAAAATAGAATTTGTATGTCAACCTGCTTTCTTTCAGACAAGTCAAGGTTGCTCTTTAGAATGATCTCAAACAGTTCTTCTGACAAGTTTTTTTTTTCCTTTCTTTCAACCCAATATAACAATTCTTATATAATGGATGAATGAATGAAAAAGAATTTATTAAATGCTTACAATATACAAAGTTCTATTCCAAACCTTGAAAATGCAAATGAAAAAGCAAGGTACAATATGCTGTCAAACAACTCACGGTAGTAGATTATAGCTACAATTGAGACAGTCCTGTATTCAAGAGAGGGAGAAAGATGAGGGGAGAAGAAGGCAATGGAGGGGAGATATGTGACCTGTATATAGCTATTTTCATTTTGCCTCCTTCTTTAGAAAGTAAGCTTTTTGAGAGCAAGCAATATATTTTTGTCATAATGATTTCAAAAATTTCTCTTAAGTTCCAAAATTATTATCCTATAATCCTATTGAGGTTCAAAGGAAGTGTGGGGTTCAAAAAAGGTAGACTGGTGTCACGAGGGGACTCAAAAGAATTTGCAGACTTGAACCTAACTCCTAGTCAAGGGGCAAATTTTATTATGATTGTAGCGCCAAATGGAACTAGCTAAGTTTCAAAAGGATTTAGCAAAGAACCAGGTTCAAGAAGATACATTTATAGAAAAAGACAGAGATGTGGGAAAACTGGACATTGATACATTGCTGGTGGAATTGGGAATATATCCAGCGATTCTGGAGAGCAATTTGGAACTATGCTCAAAAAGTTATCAAACTGTGCATACCCTTTGATCCAGCAGTGTTATTACTGGGCTTATATTCCAAAGAGATCTTAAAGAAGGGAAAGGGACATGTATTAGCAAAAATGTTTGTGGCAGCCCTTTTTGTAGTGACAAGAAACTGGAAACTGAATGGACGCCCATCAATTGGAGAATGGCTGAATAAGTTGTGGTATATGGATATTATGGAATATTATTGTTCTGTAAGAAATGAGCAGCAGGATGATTGCAGAAAGTCCTGGAGAGACTTACATGAATTGATGCTGAGTGAAATGAGCAAGACCAGAAGATCATTATTTATTTCAACAACAATACTATATTCTGATCAATTCTGATAGACATGGCCCTCTTCAACAATGAGATGAACCAAATCAGTTCCATTAGAGCCGTAATGAATTGAACCAGCTACACCCAGGGAAAGAACTGGGAGGTGACTATGAACCACTATATAGAATTCCCAATCCCTCTATTTTTGTCCACCTGCATTTCTGATTTCCTTCATAGACTAATTGTACACTATTTCAAAGTCCGACTCTTTTTGTACAGTAAAATAACTGTTTGGACATGTATACATATATTATATTTAACTTATACCTTAACATATTTAACATGTATTGGTCAACCTGCCATCTGAGGGAAGGGGTGGAGAGAAGGAGGGAAAAAGTTGGAACAAAAGGATTTGCCACTGTCAATGCTGAAAAATTACCTATGCATATATCTTGTAAATAAAAAGCTATAATAATAAAAAAGAAAGAAAGAAAAAGACAGAGATCTGGTTCTTTATGTCACTGATATGCTAATTTTATGTCTTAGAGGTAGAACTGAAGAGTGGTTGATATGCACCTCAAAAATGAATTTTATGGTTTAGAGGTTAAGTGGAGGAATCCTGTGATAGGCACTTTGCCATTTGTCTCAGAAACACTGCTATTGTTGACCAACAGATTGTTATCTGTCAGTCACCAGATGTAGAACTATACTGTAGTATTCCTAAAACCAGGAGACTTCAGTATAATTGACAAACAGATTATTAGAACAATAGCACTCCTAAAGTCCAGAGACCTCAGGATTACTGCTATATTTCTCATAGAAACTGCACGCATATCATTCCCCTCTCAAGCAGTTTGAAGCCCAAATACATTTGGGACAAAGGGACAAAGGTCACATCTTCTGGAGCTGCTTCAGGCTGATAAAGGCTGTAGAAATGGCCCTGCCTAGTGGGATCCAGACTGAGGAGGGGAGACATATGACTTGAAGGTGGCTGCAGAAGTATCCATTGTCCCTCTGTAAAGAGCTGGGCAAGTCAAAATAAAGTATGATTTCCTTTAGCAAAACTCTGAGCCTTTTCAGCCTTGCAATGGAAGGTTTTACCCAATTAGTAAAGGTGTCAACAAAAATCAAAAACGGTTTGAAGCCCCTGCAAAGAGACTAATTGTAAAATCTATCTGCCAGTCTTCCCCTGGGTATGTACCCCTTCTCCAGATGGGCTTCAGAATGGGGGGAAGGGATAAAAGCCCATTTAGGATTTTTCACAAGGCATTGGAGAACACTTCACCAATTCTAAAGCTCTGGTGAAGGCAATGAGTTTGTCATTCTGAGCAGAGGTTCCAGAGGAAGTGCTTTAGCCTCCAAGGTGGTATTGAGAATTACAGAGTAATCTTCCTTTTTCCCCCATTTTCAAGAAAACTGGTCACATCAATAAACTGTCTGGGTTGTGAGAGGAATGTCCTTCAAGTGAAGGTGACTTGGAATAGATTGTGAATATGGGAACAATATGGCATATTCTCATATTGAGGGTGTGTAACAGGAGAGCCTGATACCTGGTAAGCCTCCAATTAGCAAGCCACTGATGACTTTTGCTTCCCAAATGCTCTGAATCTGGTGAGGTGTTAAAACCTCCAGAGGTTGGCCTAGACAGAGATTGGAGGCTTCCTCAATTAGAAGGGCTGTGGCAGCCACTGTTCTAAGGCAGGAGGGTTACTCCAAAGATACCAAGTTTCTTTGAAAAGTCTACAAAATCCAGCCATGACTAGGGAAGTACACAGTTGTTTCTTTTGAGGCTGATTCAGGGAGTAATTAGATTGTCTGCTTTGTCTCCCCTATGAATGAATGGGAGGTGGGAATTAATTCTTGTCCCAAATACTTAACAGAGTTACAGGCTATGTGAGCCTTAAGAGCCTTAGACAAAGAAACTGTATATCCCAGGGAGCCAGAAAATCAAGGGTTTTTATGACTGCAGCCAGAGAAATCTCTCAAGTTGGGCTGCAGATCAAGATATCATCTACATATTTGTGTTGTGCTCATGGCTTCTACTAAACACTTGCTCCGCTTATAGAAATTTGTTATAACAGAAAAAAACAGGTACATGATTATAATCAAATATCAATATATTTGATATTATATAATCAAATTAAAACAGGTCTTTCAGATTTTAGCCTGAGAACACATACATGACAGGAGAAAGCATGGCTCTGTTTGACAACCAATCATGCAGAAACAATTCCACCTCATATCCAGACTCAGGAATAATCAGGTGGGAAACAAAAAGAAATGGGAGTCGGAAGAGTCCAGCCTTGAACAGAGATTAAGGTTGTCCTCCCAGCTCTTGTCCAGATAAGACCTCCACTTGTGTCAGTTCAGGAAGGTATCCCTCTGAATAACTTATGGCAAGAAGGTGGGTTACTGAATTAATGATCCATCAGGCAATCATATCTAAGTTCAAAACTCAAAAGAATATCAGTTATAGTTCCAAGAGATTTTAATCTCTAATAGCAAATACTATTAATCACAGTTTAGGGCTAGATACATTATTTTTAAGTTTACCAGGACTTAACACACATAAAAAATTTTCTTTAATATGTTTTTGTTTTCTTTTTCTTGAGTTTAAACTTGTCCGGGTGCAATTATCTATCATTATATAAGCATACAGAATCTTAGTAAACACATTCCTTGTTTAGAACTATGTAGCCTAAACAGGTTTATTTCTCAGGGCTGATGACCTTGCTTACCCTGATTGTTTCAAGAAAAGAAGCAAGCTTACAAATGAAGGGGGTTGACAGAAACCCCAGGGAAAGGGCTGAGTTTGCTGTTGCCCAACCTAACTCTTCTTAGTGTTTTCATGGGCTGTGCTATTTGATACCTCCCCCAACTCTGTGAAAGGGAAAAAGGTCCTGCACACCCTTATATATGAAAGAAAACTCTTATATGAAGGCTTTCTCTTCATCTCTTTTGTACCACACACAGTAATTACCAATTTTAGGTTTAACATGATGACAATAACTTCAAATAACTCAATTAACAATCTTAGAATTTCAATAATAGTCAAAGAGTCTTAGTTGTAATTTCTACTTAATTTTCTAGCAAAGGTAGAAATACCTAATTCCCTAAATAACATTTACAAAACATTATAAAACAGAACTAGCAAGGCTAAATAAACTTTCCATCTTTTAATTGTTCAATTTATTCTGTCCTCAAGCTGTTGCAGTTCTCAAAGAGGGTTTCAGTTTCTCTCTTCTCTTAAATACGTTTACCTTTTGTTTTAGGGAAAAATTCTTTTAGGAAGACAATTCTTAAAATTCAGATAGAACAGAATATATCACAAAAATGAATAGAGTTTCATATAATTTACAGCCAAGTTTCCAATTTTAAAATACAAACCACTTTATTTTTATTTATTTATTTTTATTATACCTTTTTATTTACAAGTTATATGCATGAGTAATTTTACGGCATTGACAATTGCCAAACTTTTTGTTCCAATTCTTCCCCTCCTTCCCCCATCCCCCTCCCCCAGATGGCAGGTTGACCAATACATGTTAAATATGTTAAAGTATAAATTAAATACAATATAATTATACATGTCCAAACAGTTATTTTGTTGTACAAAAAGAATCGGATTTTGAAATAGTGTACAATTAGCCTGTGAAGGAAATCAAAAATGCAGGCAGAGAAAAATGGAGGGATTGGGAATTCTATGTAGTGGTCCATAGTCATCTCCCAGAGTTCTTTCGCTGGGTGTAGCTGGTTTAGATCATTACTGCCCTATTGGAACTGATTTGGTTCATCTCATTGCTGAAGATGGCCAGGTCCATCAGAATTGAACATCATATAGCATTGTTATTGAAGTATATAATGATAGCAAGGTTGCAGAATACAAAATAAACCCATATAAATCATCAGCATTCTTATATATCACTAACAAAATCCACCAGTTAGAGTTACAAAGAGAAATTCCATTTAAAGTAACTACTGACAGTATAAAATATTTAGCAATCTATCTGCCAAGGGAAAATCAGAAACTTTATGAGAAAAACTACAAAACACTTTCCACACAAATAAAAAATAACCAATTGGAAAAATATTAAATGCTTTTGGATAGGGCAAGCAAATATAATAAAGATGACAATACTACCTAAACTAATCTATTTATTAATTGCTATACCAATCAGACTCCCAAAAAACTATTTCAATGACCTAGAAAAAATTATAACAAAGTTCATATGGAAAAACAAAAGGTCAAGAATTTCAAGGGAATTAATGAAAAAAAATTCAAATGAAGGTGGCCTAGCTATACCAGATCTAAAATTATATTATAAAGCAGCGGTTACCAAAATCATTTGGTATTGGCTAAGATATAGACTAGTTGATCAATGGAATAGGGTAGATTCAAAGGACACAACAGCCAATAACTTTAATAATCTAATGTTTGACAAACCCAGCTTTGGGGAAAAAACTCACTGTTTGACAAAAATTGCTGGGAAAATTGGAAATTGACCCACACTTAACACTGTACACCAAGATAAGGTCAAAATGGGTTCATGACCTAGGCATAAAAAATGAGATTATAAATGAATTGGAAGAGCATAGCATAGTTTACCTCTCAGATATGTGGAAGAGGAAGGAATTTATGACCAAAGAAGAACTAGAGATCATTGTTGATCACAAAATAGAAAAATTTGATTATATCAAATTGAAAAGTTTTTGTACAAACAAAACTAATGCAGACAAGATTAGAAGGGAAGTAATAAGCTGGGAAAACATTTTTTACAGTCAAAGGTTCTGATAAATGTCTCGTTTCCAAAATATATAGAGAATTGACTCTAATTTATAAGAAATCAAGCCATTCTCCAATTGATAAATGGTCAAAGGATATGAATAGAAAATTCTCAGATGAAGAAATTGAAACTGTTTCTAGCCATATGAAAAGATGCTCCAAGTCATTATTAATCAGAGAAATGCAAATTAAGACAACTCTGAAGTATATAATGATCTCCTGATCCTGCTCATTTCACTCAGCATCAGTTCAATATAAACCATTTTAAAAATTACTGACTTAACTTTAGTTTATGAGATTCCCTAAATTCTATTTAAATCTTCCAGGCAAACTGATTTGCCATTTGGTTATTTTTCAATTCACAAAAACCATTTCTCTTTTGTGAGCCAGGAAATAGCTAAGTGCCAGTTTTTACTGACAGGTTCCTCAGTAGTCTGACTCTCTATAACCCCTAAACAGGCTGTTTAATGCCAGAGTTTTCAAAGTAGTAATACACTGCTTTTCTGTTTTCCTAAAGTTCCTAAACTCCTAAATCTTGTTAACACTGTCAGTACAAATAGGCTACAATTTACATATCCCTTTCCTGGACTTTGATTAGAGTTTTTTTTAAACTTCGATTACTATCATATTTCAAATAACAAATTTCAACAAATTCAATGAATTTTCTTTCTCTCTCTCTTATCCCTTTGTCCATGTATCCCTTCTGTAGTCAGGAAAGGAAGGAAGGAAGGAGCAAGAAAGAGAAAGAGACTCTCTATGCAGTATTTCAGTCCATGGGAGCTTTCATTTAGTTGAATTTGCTTAATTTAGTTGAATTTGCTTCCAAATTACTTTTTTACCCACACATAAAGAAATCATTTATCTTAACATTGGCATTGTATGTTGGTCACCACTAAAAACCCATATAAATATATCAAATATGAAGCAATTATAGACAATAAAGCAGTTAACATTCATATAACATTTGTTTCATGCTAAGCCCTTTTGCAGTCATGTGATCTTCACAACAATCATTATTTTTCTCTTTACAAATAAGAAAACTTGGCAGAAATAAAAAAAAAAAAAAGTTGCCAAAAATTGCATAGTTAATACCTATCTACAAGTGAAAGAGAGAATGGTGGCTTATCAGATGGAGAGCCTGACTGGCTTTTCACCTCATGCTGCCATGCTTAGTACTGCCAGGTGTACCCAGATTCTTCCCAAATAGTTCTGATCCTAGACAGAACCTGCTGAAGGCTGGGGTGACTGATGCCAGGATCTCCCTTTGCTGGTAGTTTCAGGTGTCAGGACGCAGAAAATGCTGACCATTGGACTTGACCCCCCAATGCATCCTCCACCCCCACAAGCTGAGTTAGGGAGGGGATTGGGTAAGGTTGTATAGAGTCCCCACAGCTGTTGCATTTCCCCCACATCTATAGGTGGGGTAAAATTCAAGTTTCCCTAAAATTCTCCAGCATTCTCTTTTCTTAATCTGATCTGAGATGAAAAAGGCTAAGGGAGGGACTTGGGTTTTATTGGTCTTGTTAGCAATCCCTTACACAGGACTCTAGGGAACAGAGCATGCTGAGTAATCAGGGCAGTGGAAAGGATCCTTAATACCTTCTGGGGTGCTTTCCCAATGGAGCAGAAGGGAACTCCAGATTAGATAGAAATCAAGGAAGGATTAGCAATAAATTGCTAATTACCTATTTTTTTTCTCTTTTTCTTTTTCACTCCTTCTTTCAGAGTGGGCAAATTACTGGAATTATTCCTAATATTTTAGGAATTTTTTTCTTGCAATCTTAAAATGACTAATTGCCAAACTCCTTAATCCTTGCTCTCAAAGCCTGGACAATCTGCTAAAATGATATTTTATCAGTTATATAATTTTTATTAGCTAACTTTATTTCTGTAGCCCCCTTTAGCTTGGCCAGAGCTGGGGTTCAGAGAAAAACGTCAGGCTTTTTCTCCTTTTAAGATGGGAGTCAAACATATTAAGAAATCTTTCTTAGCATTCTAACTATAGCATAGAAGATTTTTTTCTTGCTGGCTACATTTTAAATCTTTCCAGGTAACAAAAAACTTGCTCACAGAATAATCATGACACAGACATTCTGCACAGAGACACAGACAGACAAAAATGATATGAAAGAGGACTATCCCATCTTTGCCAAAAGCCATAAAATTTCTCCTCCAAGGTGATAAAAGTTGCATCTGTTAGTTCTTTGCCAAAATCCATCCTACAGTACATCACCTCCTTCTCTGGTGTCCCAGAGAGGAGGAAAAATGTGGCAAAGATTAGTTTGCCAAAAATCGCAAGAATTTCCAAGTCTGGGTGTCCCCAGTCAAAGAAAATTTGCTGAGCATGAATGACCCAGACAAGCCTCCCTTGTGCTTGGGATGCCCCAGTTTTAGGATTGAAGGAGAAAAGAATAGGGGACTTACATTGACAAGGAGGAGGTGCGGCAAGGGGAAACCAGACTCTCCCTATGCAGAGCCACCAAATGTTGAGGGTCAAAGGAGACTCTAAAAGGTTGGAACTGCATATTGGTATCATGAGGTATCTCAAAATAATTTGCAGTCTTGAAGCTATCTCCAAGTTAAGGGGAAAAGTTTATTAAAATATTAATACCAAATGAAGCTGACTAGGTTTCAAAAGGATTTAGCAGAGAACCAGGAGCAAGAACATGGATTTATAGGAAAAGACAGAGAGATCTAATTCTTCATGTCACTGATATACTAATTTTATGGTTTAGAGGTAGAAATAAAGAATGGTCTGGTATGCACCTCAATATTGAATTTTATGCTTTAGAGATGGTATTGATAGTCTGGGATTCACCTCACCTCACCTCACCTCACAGGGTTGTCTCAGAAACCCTGCTATCACTGACCAATAGATTGTTATTAGGCAGTTAGTAATGTTTGTAGGACTATACTGCACTATTCCTAAGAGCAGGAGACTTTAGGATCATTGGCAAACAGATTGTTAGAACAATAGTACTCCTAAGGTTTGAGGGCTTCTCTTAGAAGCTGCACCCATATCAGTCATATGAACCACAGTTGCCTAGTACAGAAAGTGAAGATAACAGTGCTGAAGCTGTATTACAGATTTATTTGAGGATCATATGAGATTTTATATTTAGTGACTTATAAATCTTAAAATACAGTAAAAAGTAAGCTATCCCCACTCCCTCCTGAAAATATGGAGCAGAAATCAAATAAATAAACAGGCAGAACAGGGAGTCTAGTCTTAAAGCTCTTTTTACAATATGGGTATTTT
The DNA here is from genome assembly GCF_902635505.1 of Sarcophilus harrisii. Classification (NCBI taxonomy): domain Eukaryota; kingdom Metazoa; phylum Chordata; class Mammalia; order Dasyuromorphia; family Dasyuridae; genus Sarcophilus; species Sarcophilus harrisii. The sequence continues at coordinate 95,427,157 of NC_045428.1, forward strand.
CCCACCTCCCTTTATTTGCTTCTCTACATTTTGTGATTGTTTTCATGTACATTTGTTAAGCTTTTTTATTCATTTAAGATTTACAGTTTCATTTCTTATTACTTCTTTTCACCAAGATTTTAGATAGCAAAGTTTCCTTTATACCTTCCTAGCATATAAAAAAGATATCAATATGATTTCCTTTGGAAAGTTAGAAAAGATTTTGTACTCCCTTCTCTTTTCCTTAAGACAACCTAAAATTTCTACGAAGTAGATCCACATGCTTCCGTTGTACCTTTTAAGACTTGCAGGTGTCTTTCTGTGGTATCTGCTTCATGCAATCAAAGCGCTTAGGATGAAAAATAGAAGTTATAGTCTTGGTGTACTTAGGGAAGAAAGGCAAAACAATTGGAGTTATTAACAAAAGACCCCTACGTCCATAAAGAGACCTGAAATGAAACAGTCTAGTCACAGATAACAGTCTTTATTGTGTATAAAAAACTTGCAGGGGAGAGAAGATCCTATAAGGGAGTAGAGAGGAGGAGAGTTTTCAAATGCTCAAAGAGGAATGAGAAAGGGTGAGATATTAATAATTTCTAGGAGATTTTGAGCTGGGAGTGGGGTTTAAGAGGAGGAGGACTTTTTTGACACCATAAACCAGGCAGCAGGATGTGGAGAAACTCCCCAGCAAGGTCCTGAGTCTACAGTTTCTACTCAAGGTTGTGTTTGAGCTGATCAATGATGGTTCCTTGGTTTTTGGCACTTACGAGCATCTCCAAATTCAGCTAGAGTTTGCTCACAAAGGATCACTTGTATGTCAGGCAGCCCTAAGTCTCAGAAATCCATCTAATTTGCTGGTTGTTGTGTAATTCCATTGCCCTGCTCCCCTGTGAAGAAGTTCTAACATATAATATAATCATTTCAGAGCCCATGTTCACAGAGGGGATAAAACAAAGACAAAACTAAATCTGGAGAGGAAAGATACTTAAAACTAAGAAACAAAAATGCTATGTGTGCTCAGGATAATGACTTCTTACTCTTGTTACTTGACATTAATCCATATACCTCTCCTCATCACTCCCTGTCTCTTGATATCATGCCTGTCTCCGGAAAAGACTAGCTATTTGTTATGTACATTTCTGTGTGTCATGCTGGGCACTTAATAAATAAATTTTAATAGAAGAATAGTGTCTAAATTGCAGAGGAAATGTCAACCCTGAGGACTGATCATTGTTAAGGAGAATGGAATAATGATGGGAATTAAGGCTAAATTTTGACATTATCTCAGTCCCACTTCCTTTCCTATATTTTCTCCTTACCTCTTCTAGATGTCACACTGTAGCTAATGCAATCATGTGGAATAATGAATATTGCAATGTTCATTTTTAATACTTAAAGATTTTCATCTAAGCATCTCTAGTCATTTACAACTACAATTGGCCCATACTTTAAGGTTACTAGATTTCTTTAAAATGAATCTGGGGACATTTTATTAATGTTTAATTCAACAGAGCCCATCTCCAATTCTAACATAGTCACAGATTTGCATTGCTTAGTGATTATTTCATGTATATTAGTCTTATCTTCATAACTAGATTTTAAGGTCCTGAGGGTAGCACTGAAGTTTATAAATCTTTTGTGTTCTCTATAAATCTAGAACAATTGCTGAGCATTCATTCACTAATCTCATTTAGTTCAATTGAATTCAACAAGCATTTATAAAGCACCTATTAAGTGTGAATCATGGTGTAAAACACAGGGGAAAAGATAAGGTAATAAAATGCATTAAGAGATGAATAATGTTCAGTAGCACTGCAATATTGTGTTCATTTCTAGAAGTCCCAGTAGTTGTAGAATGTTCAGGAAAGGACAATCAGAATTGCCAGCTTCAGGATCATGTTGGTATCTTGATTAGATGAAAAGCCTGGTGATATATAACCTGGAGAAGAAAAGACCTAGTTAGAGAATCAGTGCCTCTTTAATTTTCCTGTATTTAAAATGAAGGAATTTTTCTCAATTCTCACATCACTAATTTCCTGGACTTTATCCCTAGGAACTCATCATTCTTCAAGATCAAATCAGCTATGAAACTCAAATCTCTTCAGGTAAGTTTCCACCATGATGGCATGGTTTCATCATACCCTTAAGCTGAGTTTTTTTTTGCCCTACCATTTTTGGCTCAATTTATGACTTCCATACTTCTACCAAGTATATACCTACAAAAATGAATCACATGTAAGAATGCTGCTAGGCTGAGAGGAAGTTTTAGGTTATATTAAAAGTAATTATTTTATTTACACAATAGCCACTAATGTCCTAGTTGCTTTCATTTTCCATATTAAAAGAACATAGTAAAAACTATTCCCTTAATGATGGCATACCCATATGGCATCAGAAAACACTTTTTTTTTTCCCTTTAGGTGGGAGATATAAAAATACATCAGTTGCATTTGATAGTCACTAAATGCACTCAATTAAGCAATTAATCAATTTTATGTTTGTGGAAACAGCTTTACTTAAAATGACAAAACAATCAGAAATGGAGAATTATCAGTGGATAGGTTTTACAAGAAACATAACATTATTTTATAAATAGGATTTGAGGTTAAAGAACCTAGTGTATATAAATCAGTGGCAGAATTAGGAATAAAATGGGAGCCTCTTGGTTTTATATTATATCAATTAAATTACTATTAAGTACTTCTTTCCCTTTCTTCTGAAAATGAAGACTTTTCATACTGATCCAAACCTTTATAAGTCCATTGTTCCAACTCATCTCTTTATCACTGCTTCTAATTACTTTACTTTTGTTGAGTTCATAGTACTTCACTTCCTTCACATTCTATTCCCCCCACATATTGACACACACATTTTAATCCTTTGTTCCCTTTCATATAAAATAGTGTAACAAGTTGCTATAAAAGTAGATGGGAAAACTCACCCACTAAGACTTATGATTAAGTAGAAATTCATGTGGGTCTTCTAGTTGGTTATATCACTATGGGAACTTTTTCTTTATCAGATTTTGAGGATTAGACAGCAATCTAAAACAGAATCAACAATATATCAGTGGGAACATTAAAGTCCTTTTTGTTTTAGAAAAATATAAATTGTAATAAAAGATATTTCAGGAGCAATTAGATGGTACAGTGAAAATTTTACTAGCTCTGGAGTCAGGAGGACCAGAGTTCAAATTTGATCTTAAACACTTGTTTGACCTAGGCAAGTAACTGAACCCCAATTGCCTCATTTCCCACTCACTGCCCCCCAAAAAGAGGTGTTTGATGATGAATAGTATAAAGAATTTCATTGAAAGATATCTTTGATTTTATCTTTTTCTGAGTGTTTGATTTTCCTTTTTACTGTAGTAACTTTTTTTGATCAGAATCTTTCTTTTGTTTGCTAATTTTCCCACACTTACTTGGCTTTTAACTCTGTTAAAGTAGGGACTCTGTTTCCAGAACAGAAAATGCAATGTCCCAAAATTCAAGGGTTTTGTGCAGCCATTTTCAGTGATTTTTTCCAAGGTATTAAGATGCAAGAAGTGTGTTTATTTCTCTCCTGGTCTATGTTCTGGTCTATAAGGTATCATAAGAACTCTCTTCAGTCCTAGAATTGTGAGGAAGCTCCCCAATCCACTCTGGCTGTAAATTCTACTGTGCTTATACTCCTCCTGGCCTTGGAACTGTGATTCAAAAATATAACAAAGATTGTTTGTGGGCTGAGACCTCTAGAACCTGCTACTGCTACTGTTAGTATACTTTCTGAATGGACATTATAGCAGAAAATTATTTGTCTAGTGTAATTAATCAATAGTCACACTTAAAAGGAAAAAGATTTGAGTTCAGATCTTGCTTCTGATAAACTAGTTTTACAACCCTGGGAAAAGCAAATTAACCACTTCATGCCTGAAGCAACTCTCTGATTCTAAATTATGTTTCCACACCAGCAATGTGCTAGACCAGAATCATATTTCTTCTAAAAAGAAAACTTGAGCTTTTAGAGGGCTGTTGTAAAAGTAGCTAGGAGACCTGAAAAGCTCAGAAGAAGGGCTCAGTAGCTTCTGATAACCAGTGGGAGTCAATTGGTTAGAACAGAAGATTATAAGATTAATTTTCCCTTCAAAAGGAAAATGGCAGTGGGGGGTGGGAGGATAGGGGAGGAAGCCTGCCACAGGTGGGGCTTTTTATATTCATAGTTTTCAGTGACAGCTGGATTATTCTAGGTAATTTCCAACTTCAATTAATACATGCTTTTCTAAAACTGATAGTGCTTCATTTACATTAATCTGATAAAAATGCAGAGGTGCAGTTTTGAGGATTACAAAAAGTAACCAGTGTATAAAGCAGTTAATGGAGGATTGCTTTGATGAAATAGCACAGATCCATTTGCCAGATGGAATAGTTGTCAAGCTTGGGGAATTTATTATCTTTAATTGTTTTCAGCTTTATAAAAAGCATTTGTTCCCGTAGCCTCTGGCTCTACATAACCAGTAAACAAATTACAAATATTATAAATAATTTTAACAATAGCCAAGCACAAATGTTGATGCATTTTATTTTTCAGTCATGTGGCCTATCTGCCAAAAGATCACAGATAATTTTTTTAAAACAATACTCTTTTACAGAAAGCATCTAACAAGTAACTGTGAAACATTAAATTGTAAATTGTTTAAATCAATGAAGTAGTTTCCAATGCATCACCATCAAGAACACATTTATTCAATACCCTACTCAGTGCAAGACACCCTAAGTAAGCATCAGGCATACAATAAGGGAGAAGACACACTTTCTGCACCCACCCCCCACCCCACCCCCCTCCCCCGCAATTGACTTTGCAGAGAGCACGCACACACACACACACACACACACAAAGACATTTTCTCTTTTGACAACTAGTCTAACAGCAGACTTTAACAGATATAAAAGATCTTTTTTTCATCTATCCAATTGTCAATTTCTCCTAAAGTCACGCACAGATTTGTCTTTAATTAAACAAAACACTTCACTATGCCTTTCCTTTCCTTTTTTTAAGTTATCATCTTATTTTACTCCTTTTTTTAAATAGAGATATGTTGGGCCTACACACAATACTTCCATTTCTTCATTTCTCATTCACAAGTTCCTCTGCCTCCAGAAAGTTGTCTATACTCCTCTCCAGAAGCAGTTCTTTGAAACCCATCATTTTTGCTAGATATACAACAGCCTTTTTCTTAGTTCTCATACCAATTTAATCTTTGCTGCATTTGATACTATATATTTCCTCTTACCTCCACCTTTCACTGAAATAGATTCTCCATGACTTTTGAAAACTCAGAATTTGAGTTGTGAAAGATTTTAGACATAATTTCAATCAAAACCTCCATTTTATAAATGAGACAACAGCAAACCCAAGTAACTTTTCCTAGATATCTAAAACTAGTAATATAGCTGGAACTGGAAAAAAAGGTCACCTAACTCCCAGACCCCAAAATTTTCCACTCTAATCTAAAGATACTTTCTATCTCATAACTGATTTAAACAGCATTTCTAGTTTTTTTTTTCCTTTTCCCCAACTTCTACCAAAGTTAGCTTGAATTGTAATTAAAAAGAAATATTTTTCAATTCTAATTTTAGCATTTAAAAAAATAATTTAAAAAGAAGATATCACAGAAAAATTTCACAGGAAAAATGATATAAACTATATCATCAAATCAGTGATAATTGAAAGATAATCTGTTCATTGTAATGCCAGAGAAACTGAGGCAAGATAGAGATTAGAAAAATTTTAATAATTTATTTGAAAGGGAGAGATTGTGCTGGGGGCATGCTGCCCCCAGAGTTGATGACCAAAGCATCCAGTAGCTAATGTGTGCTTCCCATGAAGTATATATGTATGTGGCTCTAAGCTACCAGAGGGTAGACCAAGGCAGGGGTGGAATCAAAGGACTGAGAGCAGGAACCGACTATCAATCAGGTTCTGACAGGGTGAGGGGAGGCATCAGACATTCTGATAAGTTGGGAAGGGCTGGGGTCAAGATGTCTAAGATAGGTCTTTCTCCTTATCTGGATCATAATGATTAGGAGGGGGTGGGGATGGTGTTGCAGGACTGAGCAGAACAATTAGGAACTGAGGCAGAACAATTCAGGGAAATGGAGGCAGGACAATTAGGGAAACTGAGGCAGGACAATAAAAGGGAACTGTGGCACAACAACCTAATTATATAATTTTAAGAAATATAAATGAAGATCTTCAGCATACTGGGCAGATTTCCCTATGGCCCATTGGAATGACACAATGATAGATATGAATGGATTGTATTCTACATAACTGTATAGAATTCTTATATGTATAAAAATATTAAAAGTATCATTGCACAATAAGATATTAAAATGAGTATTTCAGCATCTAGAAAGATAAAATATGGTATGTTTTGGCTCATATTTGTTATTTATATCTTTATGCAATATATATATATATATAAATCCTTCATTGTAAGATACCATCATTTGAGGACACACAAATCAATATGTATCAGAAAGAAAATCTGGAAAACTATATATATGGATAAAAGACTGAGATTGATTTAAGGAGAATTCTAGGAAAGAGAAGCAGAAGATGAACAATAAATGTGAATAAAGAGGAGGAGAGAACAAGTTTTCCATCTTGAGAGAGAGAAATATGTGAGCTGACCCATTTCATCTCTTGGGCTGGCATATAGAAAGACTATGACCATCACTATATATAGTAGGTTCCTCTTCCCCTCCTACATCTCAACTATGTCAAACTGCTTTGGATGAGTATAAATAATTACCAGAAAGAATAATTTTGTGTGACTCAATCATAATGCTGACAATATATTTCCAACAGAAAAAATGAAAAGAAGGATATAGTAGAAGTCTTGGGGGGAGGAGGAAAAACAAAGGGGAGAAAAAGATACTTATATGATAATTTTATTGTATATTTGAATGAAATAGCTAGTTGTGCCATTTGTGATTTTGTGTGCAATCATCCTTTTATGGAAATGTTTGTTTTACTTGTAAATTAAAATAAATTTTAAAAAAGGATCAGTAAATTGTGATAAGGTTAATTGGAAAAGTGGTTCAATCTTCACTTTAGTCCAAGTATCTACAAAATCTATAAATGCCTATAAATGTTTCTAAGACTAATTACATTTAAACATACAGTTTGAGTGTAATAGCAGGTGGCCAGATTGAACAGATAAGTAATCTAAAAGTATTATTAAAAACATTTTGTTCATATATTTACAAATTCAAATACTACTAGCATGGTACAATAACATTGTTAAAACCATCTCAGATGTGCATGCCTTAAACAAGGCATAATTCAGAGCAAATCTCACTAATTAATGTTTGTGATTGAATTATTTAAAAAATGTGAAAGTTATTTCACTTGTGTAGGTGAAATCATCTATAATTTCATTGATCTAGAGAACTCCCTAATAAAGAAACAATGCAAGTTGGCACCTTCTCTGACACAAAGTCTGAGCAAGTTTCCTAGAATATTGAAAGATCATACAATCAGTATATGGTTTACTTGGCTTAAAGGCTGATTCTAACTACTACTGGATATTATCCATCTAATTATAGTAGGGAACTCAACACACAATACTAGGAAAAGTTTTAAATTGTACTTAAAGTAACTTCAAATATATAATACATCATTTATTCTAACAGCCCTAAACTTGATTTTTTTACTTTTTTTTTTTTACTTGCTCAATAATAATAAAGTGCCTACTATGTACTAGGCACTGTACCAGACCCTTGCAATATTTTTTTTTAAAGTCCCTGTCTTCACCGAGCTTACATTCTATCATAAAAGATAATATGAACATACATAAATATAAAATGTATACAAGGGGAATATAAATTTTAGGAAAATTCCAGTTAATAGGAATTAGGAAAATTAGGAAAAACTGCATAATGATGGCATGTGAACATAAGTTTGAAAGAAACTAGATATTCTGAGATTCAGAAGAGAGGGCAGAAAGCATTGTAGAAATGGGGAACAGTTTGTTCAAAGTCAAAAAGATGACACATTTTTGGAGAAGGACAAAAAGGTCAGGTTGACCAGAATGTGGAGAGTGTGAAGCAAAGTAATGTATAGTAAGCCTAGAGAAGTAGGTTAGATTAAAGTGATGGAGTGATTTAAAAACAGAGGAGATTATATTTGATGCTAAAGGTAACAAAGCTATTGGAACTTATTAAACAAGAAAGTAACAAAGAAAGCTTGTACTTTAGAAATACCCTTTGCTAGCTGCTTAGGGGATAAATTAAAGAGGGGTAAGACTAATTAGGAATCTTTCTAGGTACAGGGTGCTCCATCTCAAGGGACCACCAAGAAAAACATTTCTTCATTTCTTTTGTGAGTAAACTATATTTATTTAGAGAACTGGCTAGGTTTCCAAGGCAAACACAGGTCAGCAATAAAGGAGGTTTTTTAATTAATGCACAGGGAGGGAGGTCTTCCCTTCCTATGTTTCTTGGTATTCCATCAGATAAGTGGAAGGGTATGCTCATGTTCTCAGCAAAATTACACTTTGTTCATGGCTGAAACTCAATAGGATTCTTTACAGCATGAGTATTTATCATATATATTACATATGTATATGTATGCATATGTATTTATTCTTTTGTTTATCATTTAACATCCTTCACAAACAGATATTTGTTTACTTTTCCCTTCCCTTCTTTCTGCCCTACTTGCTTTTCATAATACATGATATGCTAAGTACATGAATTTTCACTGGCTGTTCCTAGACTGTGTTCTCTGCTCCTATGAACCCTAGCTCCCACGGCTTCCTTCAAGCTTTAGCTCATTGTCCACCTTCTGCAGAAAAGCCTTTCTTGGTGCATGTACCCCCTTCATATTTCATTTTGAATGCATATATAAAGTTTTCACATTTTATATATGTATTTTATTGTCTGAAAAGAAGCTTATGAACTGGAACAATATCTGTTCTGACATGTTCAAGGTCTATTTGGATATTTACATTTTTCAATCAAAGGGAAGCAAGGAATTTTGGAAGATAGGAAGGAAATAGTCAGTCCCTGTTCCCAAGGAAGGAGAGAACCAAGAGAGAGACTAAGTGATTTTAGGTGTCAGATCTGTGGTTCTTTGATACACAAATCAGCCTGACAGTTCAAGGCTTGAGCAAAATAATAAAATAAAATACACATTAAAATGAAAAACAAAAAAAGGACATGAAAAGGAACATAAAAAGGAAGTCTCTACAGATAAGGATGTTGCTTGACGGTCCATAAACCACCAAATGACTCAGGGTCTGCTTCAAAGTTGGTATGAGCTTAATTGTCTTCAGATTTGTTGATTTTCTATATGTCCAGCCAGTTTCATTCTTGGTCACCATAAAGAATTGTTGGTATGGCAACCCAATACAACCAGTCCTCATGCAGTTCTTCTAGTTACCAGGATAATGGGGGTGGAAAGGGGTGGAGCTCAAGCAAATCAAGACATTCATTTGGATGGCTGACCATATTAACCCTTCTGGTACTTCCGGGATCAAATAGATAATGCTCAATTTGGAATGGATTGATAGTTGAACCACCTATGTACCAGAATTATTTTGAAGAAAATGCTGTGTAAAATATAAAATGCCACATAAGTGAGAATATAATTTCATATAAGTAAGTATATGATTGCATAGAAGACTTATGGCATGAGCCATAGAGGACTCAAGACTTTTTTTAAAAAAAAATCAATTAGTTTGGTGTTTCTGTTATTGCTTATATCCCATTCATGAGCTATCACCCTCTTAATTTTCAGAATAATTTTTTGCTCAATGTACTTTACTTCACTTTATAATACTGGAATTGTTACTTTCTGTGTTTGTGCCCTTACATCTGGATCTGATGGGAATCCTCACCCCAAGAAAGAGAATACCCATTTTTTGTGTGCAATTATATGAGGCAACTCATATGTTTTCTCATTCCAAACTAATTTGGTAATTATATGATTCTCCTGTTGTGATAAAATAATATATTGTAAAGCTGGTCCATGATGGGTCATGCTGCAACTTTGAGCACAGTTCGAGCTATCTCTTAATGCTATAAATTGATTTGTGCAAAACTTTTCATCCATGCAAGGTCACATTTCTCGAAAGATCTAAATTGGCCACCACACCCACAGTAACCTCTTAAGATTATCATAGCTGGGGAAGTAGTTATTTTCTCTGTTTGGAAACATTTCAGTAAAAAGCTCTGATGACCTATGGGCCACTCTGTATTGATGAATCCTGTGGGTGATGTTGCACATGTTCCTGCCTTATATCCTTTGCTTGACAGACTCCCATTGTTTCATATTTGTATATACCTGAAAGCCTGTACTTGAAATAGATTCCTCCTATGTTGCTCTATTTAATCGATTCTTCTCTTTCTTTAAGAGCTGGCTAGCTGATACTTCATCCATTAATCCTGCTCTAATCCCCCAACAATGGAAGAAATTGTATGCTACCCTATTAGCCTTCTCTACACTTAGCCAACTTCAAACCTTCTGGAAATGTCTCATACATCCTACTTGATAATAATTTCAAAGGTCAAAATTTTTGTTTTGTTTTGTTTTTTAATCTTTGTAACCCCAGCCTAAAAAAGAATAATTTCTTAATAAATGTTTATTTGATCAAAGTGAATATTCACACACACACACACACACAGACTCCTGTAACAAAGTTAACACTAAAAAAAAAAAGTCTCCCTCAAAAATTTCAAGTTGTTCAGCAGCGTTGAATAGAACATTAGCTAAAAATTTCTTCCTCCTTTGAGGTTATCTCTCATCACCTCTCTATATAAATTGTATGTATTTAGTTATTTGCATTGCCTTGCCTATTAAAATGTGAAGTGTTTGAGGACAAAAATTGTTTTACTTTTCTTTGTATCCCCCAGGGTCATCATAGTATCTGGCATACTGTGAGTGTTTAATAAATATTAATAAACTTGATTAGTCTCTGCAACAAGAGTTAAATTTTCATATACATGAACTATTTTTAACAATTCTTTTTTCCTCAAAAATATAGCATGAGAAACAAAAGAAAAAAAATTCCCTCTTTCATGGGGTGAGTCAAATTTTCTCATATGATTTATTTTTTCACCCCTTCAAATGTGGCATCTTTGCTGTGGTCACTATAAAGGAAAATATAATTACCTTGTTATTCTATAATTTCACTCTACTTCCCTTCCTGGCTTACCTAAGACTTTTTCAAGATTTTTCATTGCATTTTAAGCTTAATGCCTCCTGTCTAAGACTTCACATCATCCACATACAGCAGAGATTAATGGTGAAATTGATGAAGCCCAAGATACACAAAGTCTGTGAAATGTTAACAAGTCAAAGGTTATGGACATTAATTTTTTAGTGGGCAAATCTATTCTTCCTTAACTGTCTAAAAACTAGTATCATCCTTGACAGACTGTCAATTTGATATTTCAATGTTTCCTTATATGCAGAACTAATGAATTTGTAAATTAATTACATTTATTTGTGACCAGTAACATGTCATATTCTAATTCTTCCACTTCATTCTTCTTCCATATCTGTGAAAAGAAGTTTTAATTCAAACACACAGGTACACATGTCTCTGGACACTATATGATTGAAAAAAAAAAAAAAGACTGCCTTGAATCCACAAATGAAGTCAAGCTTCTTTTTCAATTTATATGTAAATTTAAAAATAAGGATGAAGTTCTTCTGATAAAAGTGGCCTGTTAGTTTAATGAACATTTATCTTCTAAGGGAAATCATCAAAAATAGAATCACAAACACAGTTCTGCTCTTAAAATTCTACTTTTAACTAGAGCCCTTTAAAATTTTTAAATAAAATTTATCATGTATACTTTTAATAAAAGACATCTTTTAAAAATGCTGAATCATTTTTTTTGCATTTATGATTTAAACAGAATATACACATACATATACAGAACATGTACAGTATGTACAGAGATCAGTTTTGAAGTGAAACAATTATGATGACATTGAAGAACTAATATTCAAGGTATCTGAAAAAGAGTAAATAACAAAAGAATAATAATAATAATCTGAGATCTTATATATTGCCCCAAAAGAGGGGATCTAAAAAACCTCAATAACTACAGGCCATAATTCCTATTCTACAATCTATTCAAAATTTTTATGAAAGTGATCTATATATGAATCAAGGTCATTCTTGGTGAAAATATTTATAAGGAACAAGACTTTCACAATCAATATTCAATAATGCACTACAACTTTACTATCCCACAACTAATTATGCTTTTTGTTGTTGTTTTTTAAAGTCTGTTTTGCCATATTACCCTAGAACACTCAACAGACTTTTCCCTCTCTCCTATCTTAGGTTTAGTCAAGGTGTCGATTTTTGTTCTTCCTATCTTTTGCTTTCCTTTTTCTCCAATTAGTAATTGTCCCTGGAAGGTCTATTTTGATGCCTCTTAACCTTCAAAAAACCTCATCTATAAATTAACATCAGCTTTATTCTCTGGATTGCTAAGTGAGTTCTTTCCTCTGACTATCTCATGATTTTTTTTTTTTTTAATCTTCCATAATCTAGCCTTTTATCTCTTATTGACCTTGAAAGATTTCCCGCCCTCCCTTTTTGGGTCTAGGCCTATAATCATTTGAAATGCTTAGCTGCTAAACAGTTTGCTTGACTTTAGGTCCCTTTGAGGATTGATTTAGAGAATTCCCCTTCTTCTCAAGTGTGTCTTTTTTTTTTAATCAATATTTATGTATTTATCTATTTAGCTAAGCCAATTGGGGTAAGTGACTTGCCCAGGGTTACACACTTAGGAAGTGTTAAGTGTCTGACCCCAGATTTGAACTCAGGTCCTCCTGATTTTAAGGATAGTGTTCTATCCACTGTACCACCAAGCTGTCCCTTAAAATATATTTATTTGGTGACATATTTTAATAGCCTGGTTCTTGTTGTTGTTGTTTTTTCTTGGTTTATTCTTTTTTAAATTTATATTCCAATCTCTTCTTTATTTTATCTTATACATAGAGTGTTGCTATAGGGTTAATTTGATTTTCCAATATAGCTAAATATAATATATATAATATAAATATATATTATATATAATATATAATAATATATATAATATATATATATAATATATATAATATAAATAAAGCAATATTTGGTATTTAATATTTGCATATTCATTCACATAAAGCTGATCTACCATATCCCTTTTTGATTTAAACTTAATTTTTTTCTTAGTCAACAATCTTGTAGATTAAACTGTATTTCTGTTTCAATACTGATGAATGTTTTCTTAAATATTTCTTATAAGATGATTTTTGAGCTTCTTGCTTTATCACCTTTTTTTAAATGTAAACAATAAACATCCTCAAATTATCTCCATTAGACTGCTTCTGGCCTCAGCCACCAGTCATTTAGCTCTTTCTCATGATCTTCCTAAGTCTTTTTGTTGTAATTATACAAGATAATTAAGCTAAATTGTTTCTTCTGCCCTTACATCTCAAGAAGAGCTATTTAAGAATCATTGTGTTTATGAAAACTTTTTGACACACCCAAAACAACCCAAGATACCATATTACAAGAAATCATAAATGAAAACATAGATTCACAAAAATCAGGTAGTAAAATGAAAATAGAAATAATAAACTAATACAGAGAATGCAGTAGTCATATACAGAAAGAAAAACTAAAATGGAAGCATCACTGAATGACATTGTAAAATACAGAATTTCCAGTTTATATATATATATATATGCATTCATTACACACACACACCACATGTGAATGTATATATATATATATACATGGATTTTGCACACATACACTTAATATTGACCATAGACAATGAAAGATCAGTATTATATAATTACATATATGTGCAAGTATATATGATATGTAGTACATGTATACACTGAAAGGTACAACATCAAATTAGTTAAAGGGAAATTTAAATTAAATACATGGAAAAATGGAAAAAAAAATTCTTTTGAAGGAATCACATTATAGCTCTCTCCAACCTAGATAAATATAAAGACAACAATAAGTTTAACAAGAAAAAATTTTAATAATTGAATAGAATTGTAGAAAATTTAAATATGCCAAATCTTTAGCAATTAAAACAAAATAAAATACATATATTTCACAGCTATACCTTGTACTTATACATATCACTAATTGAACACATCTGGAGAATTTCTCCTAATCATTCTTTCATTCTACATCAAAATAGCAAACAATATAGTGTGTGTGTGTGTGTGTGTGTATATATATATATATATATATATATATATATATATTTATAGTGTGTGTATATGTGCATATATATGCATATGCATTATTTCTCTAGTTTAGTATTGTTAAGAAATCTTACATGATCTTTCAATAAACATAAAAGTCTTTTCTTTCAAAGAGAAGAACTAAGGATGTTTTTTGCTGTGTCATTTTTTCTTTTCTCTCTCTTTTTTTTTTTTTTTGTAAGCAAACAGACATAATGGATCTTGTATTTTCTGCTCATTTCAGCAAAAGGTTTCTTGATATGTTATTTACCTTTCTTGATATGTCATTTAAGGTAAACTCTCAAAGATTTTAAAATTGTGCCATCTCCCAAATGAATTCTTTTGGGTGTGAACTGAGAGGGATGAAAAGCCCAAGAAACAGAGCTTTTGCATAATTAATAATCAATTATTCAGGCTCACAATAAAAAAAAAAAAAAATGAGAGTCAGTGTTTTTTTCTTGATAACTAAAACCCTAAATTCACACTGAAAACCTTGAGTTTCTCCTGCTGAAAACATAGCTTGAGACCAACTGGCTCTAAAAATCTAGACAAAGGAATCCATCTCTATGCAGATTACAATGGTTGATTTTGTTTTGTTTTATTTTTTTCCTTTATGGAATAGGTTGCCCTATACTCCAGTAGAGAAGAGCCAAGATGTGGGTTTAGGGCTCAGGGAATGAAATTCACCTAAAGATAGATTCTGTTATGCTCTAAACAAAATCTAGAGGGGTGGGGTCCTGCCCAAGACTGAAGGTCAAATTCCCTGAGGATTTAAACAATTTCATCTATCCGAAATGTTCTTTCTAGGTTTACTGACCAGCCTATAAGGGTTAGTCCCTAAATGAGAAAATAAAAAGTTTGGAAACTAATATATTAGAAAATGATAATTTCTCTCACTACTTTATCTAGTCCAGCAGACTTCCTAAAATCTATTTCCATGTCTTGTAAACTGGAAACTGAGGTGGAAGCAGTGCCCAAATTTGGTAGTTTTTCTACCAATGATATTCATAACAGGATATTTAAAAAATGTTGATAAGTTCATTTTATTTTATATCTATTTGTTCTTCTCCTACCAGTTTTATCAGTATGTACTTTTAGGAATATTTATTGCATTTAAGTTTCATGTGAAGTTTTCTTTACATTTGCTTTGGATTCCCTTGCTTTTTTGGGTTCTGGCTGAACCTATTACTTCTTCCATACTAGGGTCTCCTAAATTAGGAATCTTTCCCTTACAAGGAATTACACCTATGCTACAACTTGTAGACTTGATATAGGGAAATATAGTGGTAATTTTGCAGTCCCTTAACTTCTGTTCTGACAATCATTCTGATTCCAAAGTCCTCTGGCTTTTCCCACCACCTTTACCCCCCACTCCCACCCAATCTTGGAATGCTATTGTTCTGACAATCTGCCTGATTCTGGAGACCACAACTCAATTCATTGCTGACTGGTAATCCTGTCAATAATAATCTGGTCAAGGAGAACCAAATTCCGGAGACCACTCCTTCCTACCTATGACCCATAGAATTAGCACATCTATGATTGAAAGCTGGATAAATGTATCTCCTTGCTTCTGTTTCTCTGCTGAATTCTCTTAAAATTCTAGCCTACTTTTGTAATTTTTTTACTTACAATTTTACTTACAATAAACTTTGCCCTTTGAATGACAGAAGGATTCAAGCCTGCAAATTCTTTTGAGATACCTTGTAGTTCCTATCTGTGACCCCAAACTTTGGTATCCCCCTTTTCCAGTCTCAACAGATTTACATAATAACCTGGAGCATTGAAAGATAAAAGGGAACTACCTACATTCATATAGCCAGTGTATATATATATATATATATATATATATATATATATATCAGAAGGCTGTGGCAAAGTAGAGGGGAAAATGGCTTCAAAGTCTGGAAGAACAGAGTTTAAAATATATCATATATATATATATATATATATATATATATATATATATATATTCCCAGCACTTAGCACAGCTCCTGGCACATAGTAGGTCCTTAATAAATGCTAATTCACTATTGGCAGGGCTTAAGTTGTTAAATCTAGTACCAGGAATACCTGAGTTCAAATCTAGTCTTAAAAATTTACAAGCTGGTGCCTATAGACAAATAATTTTATATTTCTCTACTTCTGTCATTTGTAAAATTGGGGTGATAATAAAACACCAACATCCCAGGATTGTTTTGAGGATTTGTTCATGAAGAACATTTTACAAACCTTAAAGTGCTATAACTGTTAGCTATTAAAATTAGTGGTTTAGAAATTTTATACATTGTATAAGCCATAACAATGCTAGAAAGCCTAGATATCTCATTTCTTCAAGATTAGCCTGTTTCAAATTTGTACTTTCTCTTCCAAGGTTTAGCTTGATAATAGTATTAGAGCCCATTTTCCATTTTGTAAATCTAATACCTTAACCATAGTTAAGGATCATTTATCTATGATTAGCCTGATCAATGGAGCTAAACATAATACTCACTCTAGAGGCCACAAATATTTTTATTTGCATTAGATCAAGCTTAATAAATCAGTTTAGATCACTGGGTTTTGGGATTAGAATCCAATGAATATAATCATTATTGTTTGTTTCACTTAGAGATTTTTTGATTATTTTCTTAATTCCTTTATCCTTCAAGCACTAATGATATTAAGAACCTACTTGTCCTTGAAAACTAACCCTTTTCCATAATGCTGATAAATTATGTCTAAAATAAATATTTGACTTATGATATAAAATCTTTCACTAAAAAAGTCGATTTCAATTGTTTTGCTAATGATATTATGTAAATTGTATTGTGAGAAATCATGTTTGCTACAATAACATATTTGCTTTTACATTTGCTATGATTCTACAATATTTTTTGATTTAAAGACTATCTATGAATTTAAAACCTATGGACAAAATATAATCTTTACTTCACTATAGTGAAGTAAATACAAATAAGTAATGAAAAATAGAACTGCTGCTACTTAGGCTAAAAAATAAAGCTTGGAAGGGTGGGGCCACTGTATTTTTTTCTATTACAAAAGAATAAGGAAGTTGCCCACATCGTTATTAATCTTGAGGAAGGGGTCATTAACTTTTTTTGTTTGTTTATTTCACTTATCCCTTTCACTGTCTGAAACAGTGGTGGAAACTGGTGGAAGCCTTCTCAGAATAGTGATTTGTTTTGGTTTTTAAATCATGATTAAAAGGCATACTAAATTTCTGTTAGTGCTTAATGAATGTAATACATTTTTTCCTCATTCAAGTTCACCTTGAAGCCTCTCTTAACTTAATCTCCTTCTAACCTCTGCTTTGACCCTCAAACGCCTTTTTATCCTTCTTACTCTTCTATTAAATTTATTTTATTTTAACTGTCAATTGAATGATCTCTGAAATTGTCCTTCAATGTAGCTCACAACCCTTCTTAGTGATTATCTTTTGAGTCTCTCCTTTTGTCTTTCTTTTTGTTGTTTTAATGTGAAGTTAAAACTCTGGAGAAACTGACACTGTGTTTTAGTTCCAATGTAATCATTGAGTCATCATGATATTGAGTTAATCAGCAACTTTTCTGGGCCTCAGTTTCCTGACCTAAAAAAAAAAGTAAAGAAGAATTTAAGGGTAAAGTGAAGTTCTCTCACAGAATTATGATCTATGAACCTACTTGTCCCCGAGGCTAATACTGAATAAGAAATTAATAACACAGAGAACTTAAACCAGCATTAGCTCTCTGAATTGCCAGGGGGTAAACAAGATTATCTCATCTCACTAGGCTTGAGCATCCCCCTACTTTCTGCTTATGCAAATGTCATTGTTTACATTTCAGACTCCAGTTCAAAATATTAGACTGCTGTGAATTTGTCTTCTAATCATTGTTATAATAATGGCACAGATTAATGAATTTATATTCCTGATGTTCTAAATTAACCTTCCATGCAAATTCAAACCCCAGTGAACCTGTTAACCTTAATTTCCTGAAGATAAATTTCTTCTTAAATGTGTACTTTCCCCTCCAAATGTAAACTTTGTCTAGTTATAGTTGCAAGAGTGTCTTGCAAACTGTCCCCACCTACCTGTACATGGCTTTATGTCACTTATTATATCTCCTTAATATACAAAGAAAAAACAAAAATTGAAACATATTTTTGTATAAATTACTCTGATTTTTCTGCACGAAGCCTCTATGTTGGTTGGAGGCTTTAGATTTTTCTCTTCTTGTGAAAAATAAAGATGTTCATCACTAATAAATTAGCTTCTGTGAGTATCTTTCAATGATTCTTAAAACTTAAGACAATTGAAAATACAATATTTCCACTAATTAATTGACTAATTAATTAAAGAAAAAAGCTTAGGAATCTGTAATTTTCATTCTCAAATGGAAAGCAATATTATACTTACTTTATTGTCTGAAATATTAGTAGTAGAAACACTGAGACAAATGAATCATGAACGAAAATGTGATTACTAGAAAACACCAAGCTGCTATAGTAGACCTTATGTCTTCTCCTTTCATTTTACTGCAGCATCAAAATTCTTCCTCTAAAAGTATGCTTCAGTGTATGTGTTCTGATCCCTTATGTTTGGGACAAAAAGACCTACCCAAATTGACTACAACAGAGATCACTCACAGAAAGCAGAATTATTTATTAGAATCTCGAGAAGCGGACCCCATCCTGGTCTTCAAGCAAAATTTCACAGCAGGATAGGGCCGGAGCCTTGAAAATGCTTACAGTTTTTATACATTTCAGACAAAGAACCTCCCAAATCCCACCCTCTATATGATGTGATTGGCCACATGAATCTACTGTTCCTCTAGTTGGTCAGTGGAATGTAGTAGACAAGGTGATACACAGCTTTTTCGGCCACTTAGTCCAGGCCTTATTTAAATCACATGACTCTGGAGAAGCTGAAACTGAGGCTATAAGGCTTGATCTACTTTAGAATCTGTAAGTTCTTCACCTTTTCCCACACACTTATAAAAAAAGAGATCCCTAAACAAAGGGATACTGTAATACACTTCTGGCAAATGATAAGTCTTAAATTAATTTTACTATACAAAAAAGAAAGTATAAACAAGGACAACTGTTTTTAATAATTTTATTTACAAGTCACTAATGTGCAATTTGTTGCTTGTCAAAACAGTGGAAATTATGTTTCTGCTTCATGTTAAATATAATTAGCCAATACTTTTAGGAGAATATTTGGGCAGAGGAGGTGCCTTTTACTTTCAAGCTGTCTTGATAATTTGGAAATTTATCTATATCCCTACTATCTCTGGATGTAAAAGGGATTTTTAAAATCTAGTCTTCGATTCAAGAAATATCTAACAAAAACCAATTTGCAATATTTTGTTCATATTTAAGAATAAAAATGTTTTAGCATAAACAAAATCTGTATAAAGAACATCATTTGGACTCATCAGATAAATCATGAACTATTAAAACTATTAAAAAACTATTAACTATTAAAAAGATCTATTAAACATTCTCAATATTTTGGCCATTTAATATTTTTCAAAACACTACTATAAAGTTTTTATGTCATTTTGCTGAGACCCAGTAAATTAATTTATTTCTTTCAATGATTAAGCAACAATGCATTTTTAAAAATTTCTTTTCAGAGAAGGAAATTTAGTGATGCTTTATCCTTTACATCTTTTTAAAATATCCTTTTTGTTTTAGTACTTATCTTGCCTTTATTTTCCGATTTTTCTGCCAGTATTCTGTAACTCATAATCTGTCTTTGATATGTAATCAACTGGATGGATATGAACATAACATCTTAAATTATAACAGCATAGCAATAGAGTACCACAATTTGGAAAACCTTTATCCTTTAGTAATTATTGAATACATAGAGTAAGCTATTATTATCCAAATATTCCAATTAGACAAAGGCTCTAACCATTCTTAAAATAAATGATATAGCAGCAAAAAAAAACAAAAAACAAACAAAAAAAAACTTCCATTTCGGAAGAAAAAATGTAAAATATAATGGTTATATAGTCAGACAAATGAGGAACTTGGTTGTAGCCTGAGAAATCTTCCGAATATTGCTTCTAACCTTCCTATCTTTATTCTCACTAATCTACTATTCCCTAGTGGATATAAAACTGATTAATATTTGTACATCCTCCTAAATTCACTCATTTTACCCTTACTTGAAATTTTTTTTCTGCATTATTTCTCACTTCTACATTTTATCATTACTTATCAATTTTTCCCCTACTACAACCTCTTAAATTAATCTCACTTATGTATTCAATTGGGTCATTCAATTTAATTCATCAAGCATTTATAAAGCAACTAATATGTGCCAGGCACTGAGTGGTGACTGATGATACAATGACCAATCCTTTTTTTTTTTTTTTTTTTTTTTAATTTAATAGCCTTTTATTTACAGGATATATGCATGGATAACTGGCATTAACAACTTCCAAACCTCTTGTTCCATTTTTTCACCTCTTACCCCCCACCTCCTCCCCCAGATGGCAGGATGACCAGTAGATGTTAAGTACATTAAAATATAAATTAGATACACAATAAGTATACATGACCAAAATGTTATTTTGCTGTACAAAAAGAATCAGACTCTGAAATTTAAAATTACTTGTGAAATAAAAATGCGTGGGCATAAATATGGGATTGGGAATTCAAGTAATGGTTTTAGTCATCTCCCGGTTCTTTTTCTGGGCGTGCTGGTTTTCACTACCCCAAATTGGAAATGATTTGGTTATCTGTTCTGAGATGGTCAGGTCCATCAGAACTGGTCATCATATATATTATTGTTGAAGTATTAAATGTTTCCTTCATTTCATAGCATCAGTTCATTTCCTCCAGACCTTTCTGAAATCATCCTGTTGGTCATTCCAAAAGGGTAATATTCCATAATATTCATATACCAAATTTTGCAGCCATTCTCCAACTGATGGCTCCATTCGTTTATTTTCCACTACAAAAGGGCCCACAAACATTTTGCACATACGGTCCCTTTCCTTCTTTATAATCTCTTTGGGATTTCCCAGTATCCACTGGATCAAAGGGTATGCACAGTTTGATAACTTTTTGAGCATAGTTAAACTACTCTCCAAAATGGTTATTCGTTCACAACTCCAAACAATGCATCAATGTCCCAGTTTTCCTGCATCCCCTCCTACAATCATATTATTTTTCCTGTCATTTAAATCACGGGTTTGTGAGTGAACTTGATTGTCTTTTTGCATTTCTCATTAATAATGACTTGGGCCTTTTCTATGTAGAAATAGTTTCAATTTCTTCATCTAGTTGTCTTTCATATCTTTGACCATTTTCAATTGGAGAAACTTGATTTTTTATAAATTAGAGTTAATTCTCTATATTTTTAAATGGGCCTTTATCATAACCTTTGACTGTAAAAATATTTTCCAAGTTTTTGCCCCTTCAATCTTTCTTTAGTTTTGTTTGCCTTTTCAGTTGTATAATCAAATTTTCTTTTTGTGATCTAATGATCTCTAGTTCTTCTTTGGTCTAAAACCTTCCCTTACAAAGTCAGGAGTAAACTTTCCTATGTTCCTCTAATTTATTAATAATTTCATTCTTTTGCCTGGTCAGAACCCTTTTGACCTTATCTTGGTGTCATTATTAAGTTGGATCAATCCTGTTTCTGTATTAGTTTCCAATTTTCCCAAAATTTTTATCAAACAGTAGTTCTTTCCCAAAAGCTGGGATCTTTGGGTTTTTAAAAAGACTAGGTTGCTATTTTTTGACTGTTTTTTCCCTTGAATAATCATTCCATTGATCAACTAATCTTTCCTTGAATCCAAATGTTTTGGTAACTGCTGCTCTAAATATAATTTTAGTCTTAAGCTAAGCCACCTTCATTTGATTTTTTTCATTAATTCCCTTGAAATTCTTGACCTTTTGTTTTCCATATGAATTTTGTTGTTATTTTTCTAGGTCATTAAAATAGTTTTTTGGGACTCTATTGGTATCTAAATAAATAGATTGTTTTATATTTCATCTTTATTATTTTTTCGCCCTATCCAAAGCATTTAATTTTTCAATTTTAGATCAGACTTAATTTTGTGAAAAGTGGTCTTAATTTTTGCTCATAAATTTCTGAGTTTCCTTGGCGATGATTCCAAATATTTATATTATCAGTATTACTTGAAATGGAATTTCTCTTTATAACCGACTTTTATTTTGTGGTGATATTAAGAATCTGATGACTTATGTGGGTTTATTTTAACCAGCAACTTTGTAAAGTTTGGATTATTTCTAATAACTTTTTTAAGTCTCTGGGGTTCTCTAAGTATAACATCATGTCATCGGCAAAAGGTGATAATTTGGTTTCCTCATTATTTCTTATTCCTTTAATCTCTTTCTCAGCTCTTATTGCTAAAGCTATTTCTAATACAATATTAAAAATGTAACAGTGATAGTGGGCAATTTTTCATAATATTATTGGAATGGTTGATTTGTCTCCATTACATATGATGCTTATGATGGTTTTAAATAGATCTGCTGATTTTTTAAAGGAAAATCCATTTTTCCTATACTTTAAGTGTTTTTTAATAGGAATGGATGTTATTTTATCAAATGCTTTTCCATCTATTAGATATCAATGGTTTTTTAATTTGGTTATTAAATGGTTTATTGATAGTTTTCTAATTTAACCAAACCCCATTCCTGGTATAAATCCTACTTGATCATAGTGTATTATCTTGGAGATGATTTTCTGTGTCTTTTTTGCTAATATCTTTTTAAATTTTAGCATCAATGTTCATTAGGGAGATTGGTCTATGATTTTCTTTCTCTGTTTTTCAGCCTACCTGGTTTGGTATCAGTACCATGTCTGTGTCTGAAAGTTTGGTAGGACCCTTCATTTCCCTATTTTATCAAATAATTTTATAGCATTGGGGCCAATTGTTTTTTAAATGTTTGGTAAAATTCATTTAAACGGTCCGGGTTTTTTTGGGAGTTGTTTAAATTTTTCTTTTCTTTTTTTCTAAAATGGACTATTCAAACATTTACTTCCTCCTCTGTTATCTGGGAGTTATATTTTTGGGGTATCATCCATTTCCTTGGTTATCAAATTTATTGGCATAAAGTTGACAAAATAACTCCATTATTTCTCTAATTTCCTCTTCATTGGTGGAAAGGTTCTCCCTTTTCATTTTTAAGACTACTAATTTCATTTTCCTTCCTTTCTAATCAGATTTACAAAAGGCATCTTTTTTTGGCTTTTTCATAGAACCTACTCTTAGTTTTATTAATTATTCAATAGTTTTTTTTTTACTTTCAATTTTTTAATTTCTCCTTT
Organism: Sarcophilus harrisii; assembly: GCF_902635505.1. NCBI lineage: Eukaryota > Metazoa > Chordata > Mammalia > Dasyuromorphia > Dasyuridae > Sarcophilus > Sarcophilus harrisii. Next base: position 95,450,696 of record NC_045428.1, read on the forward strand.
TAATTTAGAATTTCCAATTTAATTTGTTGGGGGTTTTTAATTTGGTCTTTTTTAGTTTTTTTTTTTTAAGCCCAATTCATTAATCTTTTCTTTTTCTGTTTTATTCAAGTAAACCTCTAAGGATTAAAATTCCCTCTTATTACCCTTTGGCTGCATCCACAAATTTTGGTTACTTCATCTTGTCATTATCTTGAGTGAAATTATTAATTGTATCTATAATTTGCTCTTCCCAATCATGCTTTAAGATGAGTTGTTTGTTTCAATTACTTTTGGTCTTTTCCCCTAATTTTTGTTGAATTGTTTTTTGTTCATATCTGAAAAGCATTTACTATTTCTGCTTTCTTGCATTTTAATTTTAAAGGGTCTTTTGTCCTAATGTTGGTCAGTTTTTGAATAGGTTCCATGAACTGCTGAGAAAAAGTATATTCCTTTCTATCTCCATTCAATTTTCTCAAAGATCTAACATACCTAATTTTTCTAATATTCTATTTACTTCTTTAATTTTCTTTCTTTTTGTTTTGTGGTTTGATTTGTCTAATTCTGGGTGCCGGTTGAGATCTCCTACTATTACAGTTTTGTTGTCTATTTCTTCTTGCAACTCTCTTCCCCTTTGGAAGTTGGATCCAATACTTGGTGCATATATATTTAATTTATTCCCGTTGTTTTGCTGCCCTTTACGGATGTAGTTTTTTATTCTTTTAATTAGATCAATTTTGCTTTGTAATCGGGATAAGGATGGCTCCCCCTTTTGCTTCACCTGAAGCATAATATATTTTGTAGCCTTTTATTTACTCATATTGTTTCTCCCTGCTTTTGTGTTTCTTGTAAACAACATATTGTAAGTTCTGACTTTTGATCCAGTCTGCTATCTGCCTCCTCTTTATGGAGGAGTTCATCCCATTAATTTTGGTTAAATTACTAAATCTTATTTCCTGCCATCCTATAACCCCAGAACTTTACTTTTCTTGCCTTCCCCAACCCCCTTTTCCCCAAACTTATGGCCCCTCTTGATCACGATGCTTACCCTCTTTATTCCCTCCCTCCCCCTTTGGTCTTTTCCCCTTTCTTCCCTTATTACTCTTTTCTTTTCCCTTTTCCTCTCCCCCTTTTTTATGAGGCAAGAAATTTTTCTCTAAAACAAATGTCAATTATTTTTTTTTGACCAACTTTGATAAGAGCACATAATGTTCCTCCCCTCTCTAAATTCCCTCAGAATGATAAGTTTCCTTTGCCTCTTTGTTGGATTGGTTCCCTCTTTTTATCCTCCTTCCCACCTTTTCGCCATCATCCCTTTTTATCTACTTCCCTTTTTATGTTATATCAGTACAATCAAATTATACATGTATTCTTTTTTGTATATCAGAACGAAATACAATTCTCAAGGTTATTTTTACCTTTTCTGCATCTCTTGGTTCTATGGTTGGAATCAAATTTTTGTTTAGTTCTGGTTTTTCTTCAGAAACAAATGGAATTCATTTGTTTCATTAAATTCATCTTCTTCCCTGGAAGAAAATGTCACTTATGGTAGTTTATTCTTGGCTGCATCCCAGTTCTTTTGCCTTTCAGAATTCATTTCCAGGCCTTCGTTCCTTTAATTGGAGGCAGCCAGATCTTTTGGGGTCCTTTTGTGGCACCTCTTTTAAATTTTTTTTTTTTTGGCTGCTTGTAAAATTTTTCCTTAATCTAATAGTTCTGAAATTTAAATATTCCTTGGGGTTTTTTATTTTAGGGTTTCTTTCAAAGGTGTTCGATGATTTCTTTCAATGCCTATTTTCCTTTGATTCTATTACATCTGGGCATTCTCTTTGAAAATAGTATCTGGCTCTTTTTTCATCATAGTTTTCAGAAAGTCCAATAATTAGTTATCTCTCCTAATCTATTTTCAAGTCTTCAATTTGCAAGTAGATAATTCATGGTTTTTCCGGTTTGTCATTTTTTGTTTTGTTGACTGATTCTTGCTGTCTCAATAATTAGTTTCTATTTTTTAGTTCTAATTTTTAAAGAATTATTTTCTTCATTAGCTTTTTTTCTTCTTTCTTATATTTCAATTAGTTTTAAATTATTTTTGGTTGTGGAATTTTTTTCCATTTCACTAATTTTTTTTTTATGAATTATTTTTCTTTTTCAATTCACAGATCCTTTTTGGGGTTCTTTGTCTTTTCAAATTCAAATCCTTTTCTAGTGAATTCTTTATTTTTTCCAATTCAATTTTGTTTCCCTGCCTTCCTGGGAATTTTTTAACTTTTCAATTCATATTTCAGGATTTTTGTTGCCTCTTGTAAGGCTTCACTTTCCTTTCCCATTTATCTTCTAACCTCTTTTCAACTTTTAATGGTCTCTTCTATGAAAGCATCATGTAAGGGAGGAATCTGATGCATTTTTGCTGTTTAGGGGTTTCTTCAGGTTTGCTGACCTGCTCTTTTTCTGCATAGAAGCTGTGGATCATTCTTTCATCTTTTTTTCATTTTTAAACCTTTGGGTTGTCTCTGGCAAAGGGGGGTTCCACTTCCTCTGCAGAACAGGAGATGTAAACCATTTTCCCGGCTCAAAGGTATGGGGGTCTCGGGTGATTTTCCCTTCCCCAACAGGAAGTGGATTCACACTGGCCGAGCTATGGAATTGATTGGGCTGGTTGGGTTACGTTGCCCTTGGCTAGAGACTAAGGGGTGAAAGTGTCACTGCCCAGGCCAGAGCCTCTTGTGGGACTGTGAGTATTAGCAGCTGACCGCAGACCACCGATTCTACCCGAACTCTGCCTGGGAACTTTGCCTCGCGTCTCTACCTGATGCAAATCGGCCCTGAGAAAGCTCTATGGCCCCAAGCCGAGCCCCCCACTGCGCAGATTGGAGGCTAACCCAGGCTGTGTCCTCCTGCCGTGCAGGATCACAAGTGCCCCAAGGAAAAGCCCCGTACTGCGGGTTGGGGCTGCGGGCTTGTTCTGAGATCTGTTCTTTCACTTTCAGTTTGATGCTCTCCTCAGAACCTAATTTCTCTCCCAGTCTGAGCTGATTTCCCCCCTGGTCCCGGAACCAACCTTTTTTTGGCGAGACTGCAGATTTTCTTCGGCTGGTGAGTTGTTCTACTTCTTATCTTTACGAATTGTAGCAGTCAAGACTGTTTTTGAGGCTCGATATAATATTGATAAAGAGGGTCTGAGAAGAGCTTAGAAAGTGGCGTGTGTCTTCTCCGCCATCTTGTCGCTGCCCCTCTACAATGACCAATCTTAAATGATTTCTTGACTCTGGGGATTTACAGTCTGTTAGAGGAAAGTAGGAGGAAAACAACCACAAAAACTTAATTATTAATTAAGCAACATTTTATAGAATGCTTCATAATAATTATAACATTTGGTATTTTAAAAAAACTTAAAAATAGAATAAAAAGTATGAACTCTCTCAAGTAAACATCTTCTATAGATTAAGAACAATCACAGAATAGGACTACTTTTTTTGCCAACTCTCCAATCTCTGATCTACCCAGAGGTGAAAAATATGTTTCCAAATTTCCATTACTGTTTTGCTATTTTTGTGGTGGTAGCGATAGTAAATAAATGGTCACTATTTCACATATGTTGGCCTGAAAATAAGTAGATAATTTTTTAAAAATTCATTTTTGTATCCGATTAATTTCTGGATTATGGACAAAAGGCTACATGAGTTTATTAAACAATGAAATCATAATTCAATAATATTATATGGCAGTCAAGCTTTAGAAGGAAAATCAATAATTTCCTCAGGAAGTGAATATGGTGATGACTCCTCCCCTTTTCACACAAGGTGGGTGAGGAACAAAAGTTGTTAGAGTCAAACTATAAATGTAACCATAAGCTGTCATGCTCTTGTGGGCTCATGTTTAGTAGAAAATCATAAGAAATGAATTCTCAGGAAGTAAATATGAATGCTACCAATGTAAAATGTGGTTAGGATTTGGAGGTTAAGGGATATACTGCTTTTTTAGAAACATGATTGGGTCTTCGTATACTGACATATTTGATTTCAGATTGGGGCACAAAAGACAATTAAGTATCAAGAACAGTAGATTGGAGAGTGTTTAAACTTCAGTCAAAAAAAAAAAAAAAAAACTAGCTATGACACATGAAAAATGGACAGATGACATAGGGTCCTGAATTAGAATTCCATCTGAAGAAATATAACTTAGGGAAAATAAGATGGCTGGAAATACAGAATTAGTTATTTTAACTGTTTAAATGTGAATGGAATGAACTCTCCCATAAAAGGAAAGTGGATAGCAGACTGAATTAAAACCCAGAACTCTACAATATATTGTTTATAAAAAACACATTTAAAGCAGAGTGATACATACAGATTGAAGGTAAAAGACTGGAGCAGAATTTATTATGCTTCAGGTAAAGTAAAAAAAAGCAGGAGTAGCAATCTTCATCTCAGATCAAGTAAAAGCAAAGATAGACTTAATTAAAAGAGATAAGGAAGGAAACTATATCTTATTCTGAAATTCTGAAAAGAAAAGTGGGGATCAATTGAAAATACAATAGCTATTGTATTAATAAATAACCATAGATAATGAAGCATTATCAATACTAAACATATATGTATTCAAATTCCAAATGGAGAAGTTAAAAGAGATGTAAGAAGAAACAGAGAGCAACCTTGCTCTCTCAGAACTAGATAAATCAAACCACAAAATAAACAAGAAAAAAGTTAAGGAGGTAAATAGAATGTTAGAAAAGTTAGATATGATAGATATTTGGAGAAAATTGAATGGAGACAGAAAGGAGTTTACTTTTTTTCTTGTTGGTTCTGTAATGCCAGAGAAACTGAGGCAGGAGAGAGATTAGAGAGCTTTTTAATATTTTATTAATTGGAGAGTATAATTGCCTGGACAGAACTTTCATCTCAAATTATCCAGTCAGACAGAAATAAAGATATACTGGGACCAAGGAAACCATGTTGGTCCCAGGGCTGGAGGAGACTGTCATCTCAAGGAATCCAGTGTTCAGTAGCCAGTAGCCAGCCTCCAGCTGCCAGCAATGAATGGGAGAAACCCAACTTCTTTTTTTTTTTTTTTTTAATTATAGTAACTTTTTATTGACAGAATCCATGCCAGGGTAATTTTTTTACAACATTATCCCTTGCACTCACTTCTGTTCCGATTTTTCCCTCCCACCCTCCACCCCCTCCCCTAGATGACAAGAAGTCCTATATATGTTGAATATGTCCTAGTATATCCTAGATACAATGTAGTGTGCAGATCCAACAGTTTTCTTGTTGCACAGGGAGAATTGGATTCAGAAGGTAGAAATAACGCGGGAAGAAAAACAAAATGCAAACAGTTTACATTCATTTCCCAGTGTTTTTTCTTTGGGTGTAGCTGCTTCTGTCCATCACTGATCAATTGAAACTGAAGTAGGTCTCTTTGTCAAAGAAATCCACTTCCATCAGATTACATTTTCATACAGTATCGTTGTTGACATATATAATGATCTCTTGGTTCTGCTCATTTCACTTAGCATCAGTTCATGTAATTCTCTCCAAACTTCTCTGTATTCATCTTGCTGGTTATTTCTTACAGAACAATAATATTCCATAACATTCATATACCACAATTTACCCAACCATTCTCCAATTGATGGGGGCATCCACGCAGTTTCCAGCTTCTAGCCACTACAAACAGGGCTGCCACAAACATTTTGGCACATACTGGTCCCTTTCCTTTCTTTAGTATTTCCTTGGGTATAAACCCAGTAGAAACACTGCTGGATCAAAGGGTATGCACAGTTTGATAACTTTTTGGCATAATTCCAGATTGCTCTCCAGAATGGTTAGATTCGTTCACAGCTCCACCAACAATGTATCAGTGTCCCAGTTTTCCCACATCCCCTCCAACAATCATCATTATTTTTTCCTGTCATCTTAGCCAATCTGACAGGTATGTAGTGGTATCTCAGAGTTGTCTTAATTTGCATTTCTCTGATTAATAATGATTTGGAACACTCTTTCATATGAGTAGAAATAGTTTCAATTTCATCATCTGAGAATTGTCTGTTCATATCCTTTGACCATTTATCAATTGGAGAATGGCTTGATTTCTTATAAATTAGAGTCAGTTCTCTATATATTTTGGAAATGAGGCCTTTATCAGAACTTTTAACTGTGAAGATGTTTTCCCAGTTTGTTGCTTCCCTTCTAATCTTGTTTACATTAGTTTTGTTTGTACAGAAGCTTTTTAATTTGATGTAATCAAAATTTTCTATTTTGTGATCAATAATTGTCTCTAGTTCGTCTTTAGTCACAAATTTCTTCCTCTTCCACAAGTCTGAGAGATAAACTATCCTATGTTCCTCAAACATAGGATTTGTTTATAATCTCGTTCTTTATGTCTAAATCATGGACCCATTTTGATCTTATCTTGGTACACGGTGTTAAGTGTGGGTCCATGCCTAATTTCTGCCATACTAATTTCCAGTTATCTCAGCAGATTTTGTCAAATAATTAATTCTTATCCCAAAAGTTAGGATCTTTGGGTTTGTCAAACACATATTACTATAGTTGACTATTCTGTCTTGTAAACCTAACCTGTTCCACTGATCAACTAATCTATTTCTTAGCCAATATCAAATGGTTTTGGTGACTGCTGCTTTATAATATAGTTTTAGATCTGGTACAGCTAGGCCACCTTCATTTGATTTTTTTTTTCATTAATTCTTTTGAAATTCTTGACCTTTTATTATTCCATATGAATTTTGTTGTTATTTTTTCTAGATCATTAAAATATTTTCTTGGAAGTCTGATTGGTATAGCACTAAATAAATAGATTAGTTTAGGGAGTATTATCATCTTTATTATATTCGCTTGACCTATCCAGGAACACTTGATATTTTTCTAATTGTTTAAGTCTGACTTTATTTGTGTGGAAAGTTTTTTGTAATTTAGCTCATATAATTCCTGACTTTCCTTTGGTCGATAGATTCCCAAATATTTTATGCTGTCGACAGTTATTCTGAATGGATTTCTCTTTGTATCTCTTGCTGTTGGATTTTGTTGTGATGTATAAAAACGCTGAGGATTTGTGGGGATTTATTTTATAACCTGCAACTTTGCTAAAGTTATGGATTATTTCTAATAGCTTTTTCATAGAATCTCTAGGGTTCTCTAAGTATACCATCATATCATCTGCAAAGAGTGATAGTTTGGTTTCCTCACTGCCTATTCTGATTCCTTTAATCTCTTTCTTGACTCTTATTGCCGAGGCTAGTGTTTCTAATACAATATTGAATAATAATGGTGACAGTGGGCAACCTTGCTTCACTCCAGATCTTACTGGGAAAGATTCCAGTTTTCCCCATTGCATATGATGCTTACTGATGGTTTTAAATATATGCTCCTGACTATTTTAAGAAAAAGTCCATTTATTCCTATACTCTCAAGTGTTTTTATTAGGAATGGATGTTGGATTTTATCAAATGCTTTTTCTGCATCTATTGAGATGATCATATGGTTTTTGTTAGTTTGCTTATTGATATAGTCAGTTATGCTAATAGTTTTCCTAATATTGAACCAGCCCTGCAATCCTGGTATATATCCTACTTGATCATAGTATATTATCCTGGGGATGATTTTCTGTAATCTTTTTGCTAACATTTTATTTAAGATTTTACCATCAATATTCATTAGGGAGATTGGTCTATAATTTTCTTTCTCTGTTTTCAGCATACCTGGTTTAGGTATCAGTACCATGTCTGTGTCATAAAAGGAGTTTGGTAGGACTCCTTCAGTCCCTATTTTTTCAAATAGTTTATATAGCATTGGGGTTAATTGTTCTTTTAATGTTTTGTAGAATTCACATGTAAATCCATCTGGTCCTGGGGATTTTTTCTTAGGGAGTTGGTTAATAGCTTGTTCTATTTCGTTTTCTAAGATGGGACTGTTTAGGATATTTACTTCTTCCTCTGTTAATCTGGGCAAGCTATATTTTTGAAGGTCTTCTTCCATTTCATTTAAGTTGTCGAATTTATTGCCATAAAGTTGGGCAAAGTAATTCCTAATTATTGCTCTAGTTTTCTCTTCATTAGTGGCAAGTTCTCCCTTTTCATTTTTAAGACTAAATATTTGATTTTCCTCTTTCCTTTTTTTAACCAGATTTACTAAGGGTTTTTCTATTTTGTTGGTTTTTTCATAGAACCAACTCTTAGTTTTATTAATTAATTCAATAGTTTTTTTACTTTCAATTTTATTGATCTCTCCGTTTATTTTTAGAATTTCAAGTTTAGTGTTTGACTGGGGGGTTTTAATTTGTTCCTTTTCTAGCATTTTTAGTTGCAAGCCCAATTCGTTGACCTTCTCTTTCTCTACTTTATGCAAGTAAGCCTCTAGAGATATGAAATTTCCCTTTATCACCACTTTGGCTGCATCCCACAAATTTTGGTATGTGTCTCATTATTGTCATTTTCTTGCATGAAGTTATTAATAATGTCTATAATTTGTTGTTTCACCCAATCATTCTTTAGTAAGGGATTATTTAGTTTCCAATTATTTTTAGGTCTATTTTCCCCTCACTCTTTATTGAATGTAATTTTTATTGCATCGTGGTCTGAAAAGGATGCATTCACTATTTCTGCCTTACTGTATTTGAGTTTGAGGTTTTTATGTCCTAATATATGGTCTATTTTTGTATAGGTTCCATGAACTGCTGAAAAGAAAGTGTACTCTTTCTGTCTCCATTTCGTTTTCTCCAGAGGTCTATCATAGCTAACTTTTCTAGTATTCTATTAACCTCTTTGACTTCTTTCTTATTTATTTTGTGATTTGATTTATTTAATTCTGAGAGTGCAAGATTGAGATCTCCCACTATTATAGTTTTGCTATTTATTTCTTCTTGCAGCTCTCTTAATTTCTCTTTTAAGAATTTAGATGCTACACCACTTGGTGCATATATGTTTAATATTGATATTGCTTCATTATTTATGCTACCCTTTAGCAAGATATAGTGCCCTTCCTTATCTCTTTTAATTAGATCAATTTTTGTTTTTGCTTGATCTGAGATCAGGAAGGCTACCCCTGCTTTTTTGACTTCACCTGAAGCATAGTAGATTTTGCTCCATCCTTTTACCTTTATTCTGCATGTATCTCCCTGCTTCAGGTGGGTTTCCTGTAAACAACATATTGTAGGATTCTGGCTTTTAATCCATTCTGCTAATCCCTTCCTCTTTATGGGGGAGTTTACCCCATTCACATTTATGGTTAAAATTACCTATTCTGTATTACTTGCCATCTTGTTAACCCCTATTTATGCTTTTCTCCCTTCTTTCCCCTTCCCCCCTTCCCCAGTATTAAACTTGTGAGCACCACTTGCTTTTCACAGCCCTCCCTTTTTAGTATCCCTCCTCCCCACCTTAGGAGTTCCTCCCCCTATCTTACTCCTTTCCCTCACAGTTTCTGTATTCCCTTCTGCTTAGCTTATTCCTTCCCTTTTCACTTTTCCCTTCTCACTTTTCAATGAGATGGGAGAAGTTTCACCATATATTGAATATGTCTAAAATTTTTTCTCTTAAAGTCAATTCTTATGGCAGTAAAATACCCACTATATTCATCCCCTCCATTCTTTCTCTCAGATATAATAGGTTTCCTTTGCCTCTTTGTGAGATATAGTACCCCCATTTTATCCTTTTTCTGATACAATGTCCTTTCCACCTCTAATTTCTAGAACAAGGTATACATGTATTTTTTATACATCTTCACAGCAGAAATATAGTTCTCAAGATTTCTTTTTACCTTTTTAGGTTTTTCTTGAGTTCTATATTTGCAGATCAAACTTCTTGTTAAGTTCTGGTTTTTTCACCAAAAATAGGTGAAATTCACTTATTTCGTTGAATGACCATCTTCTTCCTGGAAAAAGATGCTCATTCTGGCTGGGTAAGTTATTTTTGGTTGCATACCGAGTTCCTTAGCCTTTTGGAATATCATATTACAGGCCCTTAGATCTTTTATTGTGAATGCTGCTAGATCTTGGCTGATCCTTATTGTGGCTCCTCTATATTTGAATTGGGTTTTTCTAGCCGCTTGGAATATTTTTTCCTTTGTTTGAGGGTTCTGGCATTTGGCCACTATATTTCTTGGTGTTTTGATTTTAGGATCCCTTTCAGTGGGTGATCGATGAATCCTTTCAATATCTATTTTACCCTCTGTTTCTATGACTTCTGGGCAATTCTCTTTGATAATTTCCTGGAAAATAGTGTCCAGGCTCTTTTTTTCATCGTATTTTTCTGGGAGTCCAATGATTCTCAGATTGTCTCTCCTAGACCTGTTTTCCAGGTCTGTCGTTTTCCCCAGAAGGTATTTCACATTTTTCTCCATTGTTTGGTTTTTTGGTCTTGCTTGATTGATTCTTCTTGTCTCCTCGAGTCATTCAATTCCATTTGTTCTATTCTTATTTTCAATGAAGTGTTTTCTTCACTCACTTTTTTTATATCTTTTTCTAATTGTCCAATTTGTTCTATGGAATGTTTTTCAATTTCACCAATTTTATTCTTTAGAGAGCTATTTTCTGTTTCCAGTTCACTAATCCTATTTTTCAAAGGATTTGTTTCTTTATCCACTCTAGTTAAATGAGTGGAATGACTTCTCAGTCTCTCTTGCCAAGCCTCCCTCTCCTTTTCCCATTTCTTCTAGCTCTCTTGTGAGAGCCTTTTAATTTCTTCTATGAGATTCATCTGTCCTGAGGACAGATGATCTCTCCTGTGGGATTCACCTGAAGATAATCTGTTTTTAGTCTCCTCAGGGTTTAGAGTCTGTTCTCTGTCTGTATAAAAGCTGTCAATAGTTAAAGTCCTTTTTAACTTTTTGCTCATTTTGTCAGAGAAAAATCAGAGACAAACTAGCAAAGAAAAAAAAGGAAAAAAACCCCAAATGGAATCTGCTTTTTTTGGGGGAGGGGCTGGGTGGTGTTACCGAGCTTCCTCTACAGACTGGGGGGGCAGCAGCGAGGCACTAGCAGGACTGTGCTGCGCCTGCGCTCTGAGACTCTGAGAGCATGCTGAGACGCTGTGGGGGAGGGGTGGCCAGTCTCAAGGAACTCCAGTTGTTTGGGGTTGTATTCTTCACCCCCGGTGTTTTTAGCTTCTCTGCTGGGCTACTGACTTGCTGCCAGGGCAAAGTATCCAATCCTGTAGTGAACCTTTCCATGCAGAGACGGCTGAGATCACACCCCAACCCCCTCTGGTCTGCTCAGCCGTGAGCTGCCTGCCGAGCTCTTGCTGCCGCTGCCTGCCCTTAGCCTGTGCCCAATCTAAAAACATTCCACCCTGAGCAAAAACAGACCTTTCCTGGCAAATCTCAAGGATGTCTTCTCTTGGTAACTGTTTGTGGGTTTTTTTTTTTTTTTTCAGTCAGGCATTAATTCAGAGGCTTGTAATGAGATGGATTCTGAGAGAAAATGCGGAGCTTACACAGCTGTGTGCCTCCTTGCCACTATCTTCACCGGAAGTCGAAACCCAACTTCTTAAATACATTTTAGAAACAAAGAAGGGGTAAGAAGCATGGGAAATTTTCTGTCAGGATGGGGGGAGACCATAAATCCTAAAAACCCAGAGACAGGATGTCTGAATACACAGAGGTAAAGATGTCAGTGAGGTATCTTGGAATATTTTAGAGGGATAGTGTAAATTCTTGAGGACAGAAAGAGGTCTACTCTCTTGTTTATCTTGCTTGCATTAACAATTTACAATCTTAGAGTAAATAGTCCTCAATCTTAATGGACCAAAGTGGGGTTTTACAGTTTAGGGGATTGAGACAGAACAGTTAAGGAAACTGAGACAAGGGAAACTAGTGCAGGGAGACTGAGTCAGAAGAGTTAAAGAGAACTGTGGCATAACAGTTCATGGAACCTCTACAAAAAATGTATTAGGGAATAAAAACCTCAAAATAAAATGCATAAAGGCAAAAATAATAAATCCATTTTTTTCAGATCATAATTCAATAAAAATCACATGCAATAAAAGGTCAGGGGAATATAGACTAAAAATTAATTAGAAATGAACTAATCTAATCCTAAAGAATGAATGGGTAAAACAACAAATCAATAGACACAATCAAGAACTTCATCCAAGAGAATGACAATAATGAAGCAACATACCAAAACTTGTGGGATGCAGCCAAAGTGGTTATAAGGGGAAATTTAATATTGCTAAGATGGTTACTTACATAAAATAGAGAAAGAGAAAATCAGTAAACTGAGCTTACAACTAAAAAAGCAAGAAAAAGAACAAAATAAAAACCCTCAATTAAATACCATATTTGAAATTCTGAAAATAAAAGTGGAGATCAATAAAATTGAAAATACAAAAGCTATTCTATTAATAAATAAAATTGAGTTGGTTTTATGAAAAAAGCAACAAAAGAGATAAACTCTTAATTAATTTGATTAGAAAAAGAAAGAAGAAAATCAAATTGTTAGGAAAACTTTCCACCAATGAAGAGGAAATTGGAGCAATAATTAGGAATTATTTTTCCCAACTATATGTCAATAAATTTGATAATCTAAGTGAACTGACGGAATATCTACAAAAAATATAGGTTGCCCAGGTTAACAAGAGAGGAAATTAATATTTAAATAGTCCCATTTTAGAAAAAGTAATAGAACAAGTTATTAATCAACTCCTGAAGAAAAAAAATCTCCAGAACCTGATGGATTTGCATGTGAATTCTATCAAACTTTTAAAGAACAATTAATTTCAATACTATATAAATTATTTGAAAAAATAGGAAACAAAGTACTTTTACCAAATTCTTTTTATGACACAGATATGATGCTGACACCTAAATCAAGTAGGGTCAAAACAGAGAAAGAAAATTATAGACCAATTTCCCTAATGAATATTGATGCAAAAGTCTTAAATAAAATATTAACAAAGAGATAACAGAAAGTCATCCCCAGGATAATATACTATGATCAAGGAGGATTTATACCAGGAATGTAAGGCTGATTCAATATTAGGAAGACTAATAGCATAATTGACTATATAAATAACAATCTAACAAAAAACATATGATTATCTCAATAGATACAGAAAAAGCATTTGATAAAATCCAACACCCTTTTCTAATAAAAACACTAAAGAATATAGGACTAAATGTACTTTTCCTTAAAATAGTCAGTAGCATCTATTAAAAACCATCAGCAAGTCTCATATGTAATGGGCACAAGCTAGAACCATTCCCAATAAGATCAGGAATAAAACAAGGTTGCCCACTATCACCATTACTATTCAATATTGTATTAGAAATGTTAGCATTGGCTATAAGAGATGAAAAAGAGATTAAAGGAATTAGAGTAGGCCATGAAGAAACCAAATTATGATTCTTTGCAGATGATATGATGGTATTCTTAGAGAATCCTAGAGAATCAAATGAAAAACTACTAGAAACAATTTATAACTTTAGCAAAGTTGCAAGATGCAAAAAAAATTCACATAAATCATCAACAGTTTTATATATTACTAACAAAATCCAGCAGCAAGAGATATAAAGAGAAATTCCATTCAAAATAACTGTCAATAGTGTAAAATATTTAGGAATCCATCTGCCAAGGGAAAGTCAGGAACTATATGAACACAGCTACAAAACACTTTCCACACAAATAAAGTCAGATCTAATAAGTTGGAAAAATATCAAGTGCTCACTGTGGATAGAGCACCAGCCCTGAAGTCAGGAGGACCTGAGTTCAAATATGGTCTCAGACACTTAATACTGTGTGACCCTGGGCAAATCACTTAATCCCAATTGCCTCAGTGGGGAAAAAAAGAAAATAAAAAGCTTTAATAATAAAAAAAAAAAATAGAATTTCTTATCAAAAATATCTAATCCCATTTTCAGCTACCAATAATAAAGATTTGTTCATACCTCTCTTTAAATGGCATTATGCTATTAGATAAAATTCATCCACAAGAGTATTGGGAAATTTAAGTATAACTGTGTAATGTTCTTAGTTTTCTGGAGGTCTTGGAACAGCCTTCCTTTCAGCAGATTAATCACCACAAGAATAGCCAGGTGTCCAAATCCTTTATTATCTCCTTCACAATCTAGTTTCCTTGCCTGGGGCCTGTGCTAGCTTTCTGGAGAGCCTTGATCTCAGTGAGGGAAGTGGAGGAGGCCAGCCACGGAGGGGGCATGAGATGGAGTGAATGAATCTCTCAGAGTCCCAGGGCTTGTGCTTCAGCCTCCAACCATCACAAAGGTGGATGATGGAATGAATCTGTCTCTGAATGAATCTGGCTCTTACCCTGGCCGAGTTTGTCCCAGTATATGCTCTACACTGAGGATAAACCAATCATATCACTAGGAAACCATTATTTGTTCTAAGATTAAATCAATCATACTGAATTTAGAGAATTATTAATCACCATGCTAAACTAAACAGTCATTGTCTTTTATCAATTCCACTGACCTTGTAAGAATCTTTGTTTTAAGTACAGAGGTCTGGCCCATAACATAACTGGATGAGATAATTCCTTTGGAAAAGACTCAACAAATACGATTTTACCACACAAAAGAGGAAAACGACATGCATTCAGTCTAGGAAGCTTTTCTCTCTCAACTACAAATAAAACATTGTTCAGACTATTTATTTGTCTTATTAGAAATATGGCTCAAGTGATGCTAACAAAATGTTTACACAAATGTTGTAAAAGTCAGGTGTTTATGCTAGAATTGTTGAGGGCTAATATGACCATATCTTTGACTTTTCAAGCAGTTGGGATCTTTTGTTGTTGTTGTTGTTATCACTTTTCTTTCCTTTCTTTTATGTGCTGAGTCTTTTTTTTTTTTTTTTTTTTTTTTCTGCTGAGCCAATTGGGGTTAAGTGACTTTTTGCCCAAGGTCACAGGGTCACACAGCTAGAAAATATTAAATGTCTGAGACCATATTTGAATGCAGGTCCTCCTGACTTCAGGGCTGGTGTTCTATCCATTGCACCACCTAGCTGCCCCTGTGCTTTGTCTTTTAAAAAAAATCCTTTCTTTAGTTCCCATTTCAGTTTTACTGGTGAAACTAATTATTGAATAAAGACTTCATTACTAATCAAGATCTGGACTCTAAAGAGAATTCAAATTATGTAAAATCTACTTTAAAAGCCTAGATTTATTCTTATCATTTTCATACAGCTTTAATGAGTGTAATTTTAAAATGAAACTCAAAAAAGGACAATACTATTAAATCAAAAATCAAAAACAAAACAATCATACAATAAAATGAATCAAATATTATATTTGATTTTCAGGCAAGAATTTGAACAGAAGTCAAGTAAATTGTTATTACATATGATTTAGATTCAAAAATTTATAATGTTCTTTGCATTACTAATATTTTTTGTGATTTCTATAAATAATATATATGTTTTCATGTGGAATTTAAATAAAGTCATATTCATTAAGAGTTGTATTTGGGTGCTATTATTGTCTACTAATATTCAAGGCAAAGCTAAAAAGTTCCTCTTCCTGACCATAGGAAATTATAATGTTTATATCACTTGAATTCTAGAAAATCCTACGAGAAAAAGATTGTCACAATTCATAGACAAAGAATTCTATAATTAGAAGGGACATTAGAATGCTATTATTCAATCTTTTTTGCTATTTTAAGAACTTCCCTCTGTAATGTTGCTAACAGATGGTCATTTATACTTTAGAACTTTTCCAGAGATGAACTTAGTATTTTGTATAGTAGCAACCCATTTTTAAATTTATACACATACACACATACATACATACATATATATTATATATACCCCCCCATATATATATTATACATACACACAGACACACACAATTCTAATTGTGAGAAAGTTTTTAACTTATAAATTCTAAATATGGTAGTTCTTCAGATTTCTATGAATTGATTACAGTACACTTCCCCCATTGCATCACTCATCCATATCTTGAATTTTCATACTTCGCCCCCCAGAACTCCATTTGATCCATTTAAAATCATCCGTCAATCTCTTGTCATCTTCTGTATCATACTCTTCCACCCTCCAAAAAAGGTCTTAGAGAGATTAATCAGTAATTATTACTTGTTGTCTCCACTTTTTTACTGTTCATTAATAATTTATTGTTTGCATATCTTCTCCACTACTGTCCTGAAACTAATTTTTAAATTCACCAATGACTCTTTGGTTGTCAAATTCCATGATATTTTCTCAATCTTAATCCTCCTTGGCCTTTATGTAGTCTTCTGCTTGAAATTCAAAGTCCTTCATTACCCATTTCCTACCCCTTTCCTGTCTTCCTCCATTTCAGTCCCTCTCCACTCCCATAATCTTTGATCCAATTGCATAAATCTCTTTGCTGTTACAAAAATAAGTCACTCCACCTCTCACCTCCCAATATTTTCTTTGGCTACATTCCATACTTCAAATACTCTACTCTTCATCTCCACTACTGATTTCCCTGACATCCTTTAAGTCCCCACTAAAATCCAAATTCTAGAAGAAACTTTTCCCAATTTCTCTTAACTTTAATACTTTCTCTCAGTTAATTATTTTCTATTTATCTTATGTGCCTCTCCTCTTCTTCTTCCTCCTTCTGGAAATACCTGTTTTTGAGCAATTTAAGACCAGGAACTGTCTTTTTATTCCCAGGGCTTAATCCACTGCCTGGACATGGTACTTAATAAATGATTGTTGATTGACTCTCTGGCATTATTTCTCAATTTATTACACAACACACACACAAACACACACACACACACACACACACACACACACTCACAGTTTTTGTTTTATTTTGATTTCTATCTCCTTAGCTTGTTCTTAAGGTCTTTCTGTCTTCTCTTTATGCTTTTTCTCCTAATCTTGGCCTTTAAGATTCCAGGCAAAGAATAGACACTTAACAAATGCTTATAGATTAATTAATTGATTAAAGAACTGAACATCTTTCGCCTTAGCTATAACAATAGTGCCTAAAAGAACTAACTTCAAAAACATTTGTTGCCTTCCAATTAAAATTAGACTAATTATTCTATTGCCCAGACTTGATCAAATCTTCTGCCTTCTTGAAATCCATAAAAGGATTTTCACTTTCAAATATATCAAAGCCTTTTACTTTGATATTTTAAGTCCTCCATAATCTTATTCTGATGATATCTAGTTTTATAATAAACTTCACCTCTATATTTCAACCAAATGTTCTATTTTCTATTTCCCAAATGCTCTCTGACACTTCCTACACTACTATTCCCAGTCTCTATAATCTTGTTCACTATTCTGAGCAAATAAACTTCTCAGACACCTAAGATGAAATTCAAATGATACCTCTTTTCTGAATCACCATTGAGCCCCCCCCCCCCCCCCCCCCCCCGGCTGAAATGGGATATAAAACATCTGATTTCTTAGCACTAGATATTTCTGCCATGCGCTAATAATTTGTTTCATCTTTACTTGTGTACAGCTCCAATTACTCATGACATCATAGACTCCTTAAGAGCATAAACTTTGTTTTATTGGTATCTTCCTCCAGAAAGGAGGACAGTGATTTAGATGAAATAGCTGTTTAAACTTAATTATTTAGGTATGAATTCCCAAGATATTATTCTGCTACTTCCATTTTGCCGATATTTTGATACAGAATAAAAATTCCTCTTCATTTGCTTCTTCATAAACATGAAATTATGATTGAGGCAAATAAGGAAATTAGTAGATCCTCTATTTTTTTAAATAGAGAGGACTGGAAAATTAAAGTCTCCCATAACAACCATTTCTTTATGCCATGTTTGTGGTCTTTAGTATACTTGGATGATATATATATATATATATATATATATATATATATTTTTTTTTTTTTTTTTTCTTTTGGTCCATCTATTGATCTTCACCAAAATGGTCTCTATCATTCTTCCTTATATGGGCCTCTGGATTTTTTTAGAAGCAAATAACAAAACAAAACAAGACTATACTACCCCTAGCTCACTTCTTTTACCTATTTTGTTTCTTTAAAATAAAGTAGAATAATCCAGAACCACATTCTAAGTATGCCACCAAGGCTCATAGATTTCATGATCTATGAGGTTAATTTTGCCTTTTTGTAATAGGAATTTTGTTAATCTTTCTTATTGCTTAAATTTTACAATTTATAGAATGTAAGATTCTATGGTTTTCTTTCCTTTGATCTTTTTGCTAACAATTTATAATCCTATGATACACAGACATTTTTCTCCCTCCCCAATTGTTTTTTTAGTTTAAAACTTTTCTAAATAGATTTTCTAAACAAATACATTCTTTACATTCATTGCTTTTTGTAAAGAGACTTTCATTCCTATGTTTTAACTTGTGGTTCAGAAACACCAATTCTATTTTCATATACCATCTTTTTAATCACTATCCACCTTCCATATTACTTATTTTTCTTTTTAAATTCATTGTCATTAATGTACAGCAATGTTGGAAATGTCATCTGTGTTCCTATGTTATGCAGTATCTTATATGATTTAAAAGTCTTTGAAAAAGTATCCTCACAGCACTATGATTTGTATCTACATGAATCATTAGAAGTGATCAGTAAATTTTGAGGGTTTTTTGAGGCAATGAATGTGTTTGTTAATTTTTTATACATTTGGGGGAATTCTCTGTTATGTAACCATACATACAAGATATATTACTTGGGAAGACAACCTATCTCTCTTATTTTTTTTTTCCCTGAGACAATTGAGATTAAGTGACTTGCCTAGGTAACACATCTAGGAAATATGAAGTGTCTGGAACTAGATGTGAACTCAGGTCCTCCTGACTTCAGGGCTGGTGGTCTATCCACTGCTCCACCTTGCTGCTCCTCTCTCTTATTGTTAATGAAGACTCAGCATCACTCTTCTCATTTTCTTTTTCCATTTTCAGATTATCTCCCAACTCTGAGCATCTATGTGTTCATGACACAATTCATAAAATGATCCAGCAGTTGTTTGCTGTTCAGAGTACTTAATTATCTAATCTGAGCATATTTCCAGTGTATGGATGGTCTGGCCAATCAAGTGTTTTTCATTCTTATATAAAGTCTTTGATTGATTTATGCACTCACTTTAAGATATCACTTCATAAAGTGTGAAGTGATGTGGCTAATTTACCCAATGAAATTATATATATATAAAAGTATGTAATGATATGTTTAATTAATATGTCATACATAGAAAGATTATAATATTTCTCTCACAATTGTATGACACATTGCATAAGAATTACATCACACATATATAACTAAAACTCAAAGCTGAGTGATTATTTGTAATTTCATCCCATTCTGTACCTCTACCAGTGTACCAAGTTATCCTATTCTTGTATTTTCATAATTAAAAGTTTTAACTTAACATATACCATGGTGTATAGTCCTGTTATTTCCCTCCTATATTCCAATGTAGGAAATAATGATCATTGCTTCTTGGCCTATCCCTATAGTCTGGGCGCATCTTTTTGAACACTGAGCTTGACATGTGACATTGCCTTTTCTTTCCCTGAAAAATTTCTTTTGGTACATATTGTATCATTGTCTTAATTTTAGTCACTAATCAAATTGTTGAACACTGTCACAAATCAGAAAGGATGATCTTCCAAAATGGCTTGTTTGTATAAGCCAGCTATCTGAATTACTATTGTATAGTAGTCTACAGAAATTCATCTAATTATATTATTCCACTATGCTCCCCCCAGCCTCAATTTTGTCCATAAAATTATAAGATATTTTATTAATGCCCTTGCTTGAATTAAGATGCAACTTTTTGTTGCATTCCCCTGATTAATTGGTCTAATGACTAACAGATAATTAAATTATATTAATTGGGTGTGATTTTCTTTATTAATGAACCCATGATAAATTCTAATGATTATCATTTTTTCCTATATACTTTTTATCATCTTCTTTAATTATGCATTATAAAATTTCATTGGTCTGTAGTTTTGGAGTCCATATATTCTTATTCTGAAAGTCTATTGGCATTTCCTTTCTCCTCCAACATTTCTTTAAAACAACTGAATCTTTTTTAAATTATATATAGTCTTTAAAAGCATTTATCTGATGCAACTATTTAGCCCAACTACATTTTACTAAGTATATTTAATTTTAAAATACAGAGAGGATTTTAGGAAGATGGTAGAGTAGGTCAGTAAATTAAAAGTTCTCCAAATTTCCACCACAAACAGAACAAATTTGTACCACACAGCAACTATAAACTAGAGAAAAATCAAGAGACTTGGGGAAGAACAGGCATCTTCCTGAGATAACTTCAGAAAACAGGAAGAAAGATTCTAGGCCAGGAATTAACTAGTATGAAGAGCAGATACCTCCAGACTAGCTCCATAGGAATAATAAGTGGGGGCCCTGGGGCTTGCTGGATTTGGCTGGAGCTTCAGGAGGAACCACAGAAAGTTTCAGCTCCTAGTCTGGGGTCTGAGTCTAGGAAAACTGAAGGAATTTCAGCTGATTAGGAATACCAGCCCCAATTGTGCTGCAAAGTGTGGTCCTAGGCAAAAAGGAAACAATATATGGGGTACAGAAGCCTGGAGTAGGGATGCTCCTGGCTGTGGGCATGTGTAGGAAAGTGTTGCTTTTGGTTTGAGATTCCAGGTCATAACAGAGATCTGAAGTGAAACTAGAGGTACCATGCCCCCTCCAGATTAGGGGTATTTACATTAATAGTTCTTATTTAAAAAAAAAAAATGAACATGCAGAGAAGAAAGAACCCAACTATAGAAATTTACTATGAGAATAGGGAAGACTGAAGTTCATCTTCAGAGAAGGACACTGAAATAAAAACAAAACAAAACAAAACAATATACTTCTACCACAAAGAGTACCATTAAATGGCTCCCTACTCAGAGACAATTTATAGAAGAACTCATAAAAAGAATTTTAAAATCAAATGAAACATTGAGGAAAAATTAAAAGTAAAAAATAAAAACCATCCAAAAAACAAGAAGATTATGCGTGGGAAACTTATATAACTAAAAAAAGGAGATATAAAGTCTTAAAGATGAAAATAACTTTGAAAACTAGAATGGGGTAAGGAGAAACCAACAAAGCTATAAGAGATCAAGAAATAACAAAACAGAATGCAAAGAATGAAAAAATAGGATAGAATATGAAACATTTTATAAGAAAACAACAGATTTGAGAAACAAATCAAGAAGAGAAAATATAAGAATAATTGGACTACATGAAAGCTATGACCAAAAAAACAGCCTTGATATAATAATGCAAGAAATAATCCAAGATAATTGTCTGGGAGTGATAGAACATAAAGGGAAAGTAGGTGTATGCCTGTGTTGAACATAGTCTGCTTGGGGTGGGGAATAAAAGGGGGAAGAAAAAGTATAAAGTAAAAAATTACACAGGACAGAACAAAACAACAACCTACAAGAATGCAAAGGAAAGATAAACGCTCATGAAAATAATTTCTTCTACTGTTATATATGCTTTTTTGAACTGGTATTTGTTGTTATATATTTTGAATTCTCCCTAATGTTCTGCTGACTACATGAAATAGTTCTGTTTTGTTTTGTTTTTATTTTTGTTTTTGTTTTCCTTTTCTTTCTTTTATTCTATTCTGTATATTTTAATAAACAAAATTTTAAAAAGAGAAAAGAAATTTTAAAATAAAACTTGCTAAGCAATTATCAGATTCAAGCAAATAATTTTATAGGATGAATTTAAAATTCAGCATTTTGTCAATTATATTAGTGTCATATGGTTCCTGTATATATAGTTGGGGATGGAAGTAAATGCAAAGCATGACTTCATAGAAATTGTGTAGAATCAGTATTTAAAAGAACAACAAAAAAAGCAAAGCAAATGATTGGAAAACGATTCTAGACTGATTATTAATCAATTTACTTGTTTTCTCTTCCTTAACCTTTATGAATTTGAACTTTCATTCTAGTAAAATGAAACTAACTAGAAAATTCCCTTTATAAAAATGTCATAAGTAATGTGAATTCTTGTCTGAAAAGTATATCAAGATGATTATGAGGGTAGGTGATTAGAAAAGAGAACCAGAATAACATATCCTAGTGAAAAAAAAAGAGACTGAGGGAATAAGAAAAAAATAAACCTACCAAAAAGCCTAACTCCCAAAGAATAGTATGTACATTGCAATAATATGGCTAAATATTTATGTTGATATTTCTATGTAGAAGACTAACATTATGAAGAACTCTGTGGGAGTACACTAAATTGAAGCATAGTCATATTAAAATTTTTTGTTGTGTATGGTTACATTCTATTATAATATATATATATATAATAATCAACTGATATGTCTTGATTTTTAATGCAATCTTCTATTAACCATAGAAATATACTAATACATAAATAGTGTATCATAAAACAGCTACAAAATCAGATTACAAGAAGAAAATGTGTTTTATATTTTAAAAGAAATGAAAATATATTTTACAAACTGACATTACCTTGTCCAAATAAGAATACAGAAATGCTTAAATATATAAGAATAATCCTTCTTGGGGAGGATTCTGGGAAGAGGGTGGAGAAGGTTGGTAAATTTCAAGCTCTTCAGATTTCCCCTACAAATAGAACAAATTTGCTCCTCAGAGCAAACATAGACAAGTGAAAAATCAGGAAGACTGGGAGTAGAACAGGGGTCAAGAGGAGATCTGAAGAAAGACACTGGGCCAGGCCAAGGGTTATTTTAAGTGAAGTGCAACACCTCTGGGCTAGCCCCACAAAAACTCCAAGTGAAGAGCCTGAAGGCTAACTGGGTGTGCCTAGAGCCTCAGCAGGAACCACGGAGACTTTCACCTCCCTGACTGTTTGTGGAATCAGCGTCTGAGTCTGGGGAGACTAAGGGAGCCTTGGTTGATTGGGAACACTAAGCTCAGCTCTACTGATGAGGGTAGCTCTTCTTGAGAAGGAACCATGTCACCCTCTGAGTGCAGAAGCAATGGGGTAGGTAATCTGTTGACTACTGGCACTTGCTAGAGTGCCACTAGAGGGGAACTCTTGGTTTAGGGTTAGTGATCAGAGAGCTGAAGCAAAGCCAGAGACACCATCTCCCCCACCCCAGGATTAGAGGTGCTTACACTAATACCGCTTGTTTAAAAAAAAAAATGAACCAGCAAAGATGAAAGAATCCTACTATAGAAACACACTATGGGAACAGGGAAGATTGGGATTCATCTTCAGAGAAGGGCACTGAAGTAAAAAAAAAATTTTTACCTCAAAGGGTAATATGAAATGGATCCATGCTCAGAGAGAATGTATAGATAAACTCAAAAAAGAATTTAAAAACCAAATGAGAGACATTGAGGGAAAACAAAACAAAAAATAAAAAACATTGAAGAAAAATAAGATTATGAAAAAAGTTAACTAATTAAAAAAGGAGACTCAGAGTCTTAAAGATGTAAATAACTCTTTGAAAATTAGAATTGGGCAAAGGGAAGCCAATGAAGCTATGAGAGACCAAGAACTAACAGGACAGATTTTAAAGGATGAAAAAAATAGAACACAAAGTAATACATCTTCTAAGAAAAATGATACATCTGGAGAACAGATTAAGAAGAGAAAATATAAGAATAATTTGACTGCCTGAAAGTTGTGACCAAAAAAAGGACTTTGACACATTAATACAAGAAATAATTCAAGAAAATTGTCCTAGAGTGATAAAACATGAGGGGAAAGTAGAAATAGAAAAAAATAGGAAAATTATCTATAAAATTGAAAGAAAAAAATGGACATTCAATGAACATACAGATTTTCAGGACTTTTTATCAACCAAACCTAAATTTAATAGAAAATTTAACATCAAAGAGCCAATATCAAAGAATAATTTCAAGGAACTTTCAACATGGACAAATTGGGTTTTTTGGATATGAGAAATATATACCATATGTTTAAGATTGACATCAACAATAGGATTGTTCAAAAGAAAGATTGAGGCATCATTAAGGTAAAAATAGGAATTATGTTATACAAATGAGGTACAGAGAAAGAATAGACACAGAGGCATTAAAGGGGAAGAGGAGGGCTAATAGTTTTGAAAACCTACTCACATTGGGAATGGGTTAAATAGGCAATACTACATATATATTATGAAAAGTAGAGCACCCCTCCAAAATCTATAAAGAAGAGGGGATGGGCAGATGGGGAAGTAAAGGGTGAGGGAAAAAGATAAGAGAGGGATCCTTGGGTGAGGGGAGGTTAAGTAATAATAAGGCAACTTAGGAGCAGAATTAAAGCAAAAGGTCAGCACAGATAGGAATATGTGTATGTGTGTGTGTGTGTGTGTGGAGTATGTATGAGTATATACATGTGTATGTATGTATGTATTTATCTATCCATATCCTTTCTTAACTATAGCTTGCTTGGTGATAGTGGGGGGATGAAAGGAGGAAAAAGAATAAAGTAAAAAATGTGTGTAGCAGAGAAGAAAAGAACAATTTACAAGGAAGTAAAAAAAAAATATGGACTCTCACGAATATAATTTCTTCTACTAGTACATATTCTTTCTTGAATTGGTATTTGTTGTTATATATTTTGAATCCTCCCTGTTGTTCTGTTGGGCACATGACAATATTCTCTGTTGTTTTGTTTCATTTTGTTTTGTATTCTTTTTCTGTTTTTCTTTTTTCTTATTCTGTTTCTTTTAAATAAAATAAATTTGAAAAAAAAGAATAATCCTTCTTAATTATATTTAGCATCTCTGAAAGAATCATAATACTGTATCTACAATAGTCAAGAGGGAAGTATTTGTGTAGCAACTACAACTAACAATTACATAATAGTTTAAGGTCCAAAACACTTCACTGGTAGCATCTCATTTTATTCTCACAATAATTCTGAGAAATTGGTGTTTTCCTTATCCCCATTTTAGAGACATAACTCAAGGTTGACTGGCATACCCACATCCCCTAACATGAAGACATCTTAATGGAGGTTTTCATGAGCAAAGTCACATTTCTTAAGATGGAGACACTCATTATCCCCAAACTTATTTTGATTGGTCATATATCTAGAACAGACTGCATATTTAATACAGACAAGTCTGAACCTGTTGCTCGTTTTTTTTTTTCTATTGAGTTTGCTAGCTCATATTCTTGCCTATGATCAATCAGAGGTTGAAGACCTAGTTTATCTCTTGCACAGACGTCATGAAATGAACTGGTGAGTACAGACAAATTTCCATGCAATACTCTACTTTACTCTTGTTCTGTAAAATGGGCTTAGGGCTATTTGTTGATATTATGTTTCATTTTGTATCCTTAGTTTCATGAGCTAGCAGTAGCTAGCTTCATTGGCCCTAGGAGTATGAGCCATAGTAATGGAGTCTGGATTGCAGCTGTAATGGGACAGCCAGGCCTGAGAAGTCAGGATGCATAGAATTTAAGCTTGAAAGGAACCAGTTTGGAATTTGGGCTGTATTCTATAGATACTAAGCTAAGCTGTTTGTATATATATTTGAAGCACATATATCTTTGTATAAAATAATGTAACAATCACTGGTTAAATGAAACTGGATTGCAGAGAAGCCCCCTCACCTTTATATTTGAGGAAACTTAATTAGTACCTGCCAAAACCATTTGTAGATACCCTAGATATACTTAGTTCACCTTAAGGATAATGGAAAACCTGAAGGGAGGATGGAATGTAACATACTTGTCCTTCAGGCAAGAAAGGGCTGTGTGGCTAGTTTTTACATAGTTATGTGGGAATTAAAATTGGCCCACTTAAAATAAAGGCAACTGAGATGGGTTTGAGCCAATGGCATTTTACTAAAGGGTCCATGGCTCCCTCCAATGAAGTAGATTTCAGATGTTCCTCATGATCTGGGATTTCTCCTCCTTCCAGAATCTTATTTTTTTTTTTTTTTTAGAAAACTAGATGTCCAGACATTCAAGAACAACTATATCAAATACAGAATAATTTCACTGGTTGACATAAAATGCATTGGCTAAAATAAGCAAAATGCTATGTCAGCATGGTCATGAGCTGGATAAAACAAGAAATATCTGCACACCAGATGTATAGACTTCTTAAATTAGAGAAGCAAATGGTACAAGCTAACAAATCAGTGACATGTAAGTGATCAAAAGAGACTACCTGCTCCTATTGGATAAGAGATTGGTCTGAAAGTACAAAAATATATTAGAGGATTTTCCATTTAGTTGAGACACTTCTGCTATGCTGGACATGGTCATCATGACAAGGAAAAACAGCAGAAAAGAGTTTTCAATTAATTTCCTATATTTAAGCAAGTGAACTTAGACTCTGCAACTTACAGTTGTGGGACCTTATATATACAGAATTTTGATATGATTCTATCAAATTGATTGATGATAATTGGAATAAAATGGGGATTCAACTGAATTATTTATCATATAGGAGAAAAATGAGACACAGAGATTAAGTAATTTACTTAGTTATCACAAAGTTGCTAAGTATCTGAGACAAAATTTCATACAGGTCTTTCTTCCTAAATCCAGTGTTCCAGCCATGCTACCTACTATCTGACTGACTTTTCTAACTCAGTAATACTGTGCTAAAGCATATGCTGTGGAATATAGGACAACTAGAATCTTGGATTCAAATGAAATAAGTAAATATGGATTTTGAAAAATCAACAGGGATTCAGATCCATTGGACACTTCTCAAGTAATATTATTTTCAGTAATGTTTTGACCTCACAATGAAAATAAAATATACTTTTAAAACTTGTCAATATTGTCATAACTTATTCTGCTAAAAAGACAAAGTGCATGCTCTCAATTGATGAAAATATTTTCCCATAGCTTGTATCAGATTTCAAGTTCCCAAAAGCAGAGCTCAACCTCCAATAAAATAGATGGAAATCACAAAGTCAACCATTCCAATCTATTGCAAGCCTTAAACTTTTTTCTACTCATGACCCCTTTTCCCTGAGAAATTTTTACATGACCACTGGTATATAGATATATAAAATAGGCACACAAATCAAACATTTCCTGGTAGTAAATACTAAAGAAATTTATTAATTTTTCTAGTTTCTTCTATTCTGTTTTTTTTTTATTTTATTTTAATATCCTTTTATTTACAGGCTGTATGTATGGATAACTTTACAGCACTGATAATTGCCAAACCTCTTGTTCCAATTTTTCCCCTCTTTTCCCCCCCACCTCCCCCGGATGGCAGGATGACCAGTAGATATTAAATATATTAAAATATAAATTAGATACACAATAAGTATATATGATCAAACCGTTATTTTGCTATACAAAAAGAATCGAACTATGAAATATTGTACAATTAGTCTATGAAGGAAATAAAAAATGCAGGTGGGCAAAAATATAGGGATTGGGAATTCAATGTAATGGTTTTTAGTCATCTCCCAGAATTCTTTCGCTGGGTGTAGCTGTTTCAGTTCATTACTGCTCTATTGGAACTGATTTGGTTCATCTCATTGCTGAAGATGGCCAGGTCCATTAGAATTGTTCATCATATAGTATTGTTTTTGAAGTATATAATGATCTCCTGGCCCTACTCATTTCACTCAGCATAAGAAGAAATTTATTTTAAAACAATTCTTTGGTATACATGTAATTTTACCACTTATTAAAGATGAAAATAAATTTGCATAAAATGAAATAGAGATGTTCATTTATTTTTACATAAAGAATTAAAACTTGATGGATTGTTTGATACTTTTTACTGTTGCCAATTTTTTTTTTGTGACTCACACATTTAGTTATGTAATCTCTGATATTGTGTAACAGTTTCAAAAGTTTTGATTTATATAATTAGGGGATAAAAACCCATGTGTGCAAAAACATTTGTAGCAGCTCTTTTTTGTAGTGGCAAGGAATTGGAAATTGAGGGGATGCCTATATGTTTGAATAATTTTTGGTATATGAATGTAATGGAATTTATTATTCTATAAGAAATGATGAGCAAACTGATTTCAGAAAAGCCTAGAAATATTTTCATGAACTGATGTTAAGTGAAGTGAACTAAACAAGGGGAACATTGTACAAAATAACAGCAAGATCATGTGATGATCAATTGTGATGGACTTAACTTTTTTCAGCAATACAATGATTGAAGAAAATTCCAATAGATTTGGGATGGAAAATGTCATCCATTTTTAGAGAGAATTATATAGACTGACTGCAGATCAAAGCATACTATATTCATTCATCTTTTTATTTTGTTTGCTTTTTTTCTTTCTTGTGGTTTTCCCTTTTTTTTTTCTTTCACAATATGATTAATATGTTTAAAATGATTGTACATGCATAATCTTATATTATATTGCTTACTGTCGGGGTGGAAAGAGGTAAGGGAGGGAGAGAAAGAAAATATTACAAAAATGAATATTGAAAACTTTGCTAACATGTAACTGGGAAAATAAAATATGATTGAGGGGGAAAATAGCTTTGATCTATTGAAACAAGGATGAAGCATAGTTGATAATAGTTCTACAACTTAATAAAGAGAACATATACTAAATTCAATAAGATGACCATTTGATGTAGAGATACTATTTTCCTGGTCCAGCAATAAGATGCATCATGTCCAACAGAGCATCCTTTTTAATGATCAAAGTGGGTTTTTCCACACAAGTAACATCTTAAAAAATACATTTCAGTAAAGGATCATTGTTAAATGATTGTTAAATTATTGGTGTTCCACAATTCTAAGTCACAGTGGATAATATCTCTATTATATCAATTTCCTTTCTCCATTATGTTTTGATACAAATTATTATCGTTATCATAATTTTTTTTTAGAATATGAGTTCTTCCATTAGATAATAAGCTCCTTAAGAAAAGAGACTTTTGAGAGATTTTTTAACCTTTTTTTATAACTCCTCCCCAATTAGCATAATTCTTGTGACATGGTAGGAACTTAATGAATGCTAATTGACTATATTAATTGGTTAATTTTGTGAAATGCTAAAATAAGTACTATATAAATAGAACTACCTATACTCTTTGCCTTCTGAGACATTAAAATCCAGTCATGATTCAACCAAGTAATGTCCTCCTTGAGGAAATGCAAATGTTTCATTTTTAAAAATTAAATTTATGTAATATTTTATTTTCCCCCAGTTACATGTAAAAACTTGTAAAATAAATTTTAAACATTTGTAAAACAAAAATAAAATTTAACATTCCTTTTTAAATCTTTGAGCTCTGAATTCTTTCCATTCCTCCATCTTCACTCCACTTCATTGAAAAGGCAAGTAATTGAATATAAATTATACATGTGTAGTCATGTAAAACATTGCCCTAATAGTTATGTTGTAAAAGAAAACACAGAAAAAAGAAAAAACCCTGAAGAAAAATAGAGAAAATAAATATAAATATAATATATATGTATAATTGAGTATATATATATATATATATATATATATATATATATATAATTGTCTTGGATCATTCTAGTAATGAAAATATCTATATCATTCATAGTTGAGCATTTTATAATATTGTTACTTTATACATAGTACATTTCACTTTGCATCAGCTCTTTTAAGTTTTTCCAGGTTTTTCTAAGAACAATTTGCTCATCATTTCTTTTTTTTAAAATCTTTTAAAATATTTGTTTATTAAAAAGCTTAAGTAGAAAATAGAAAAAGAGAAAAAAAATTTCCTTGTATGCAGCAGAATATGAGAGGATTCAAAATATAAAGCAATAAATTTACATTTTAAGAAAACCTATACATATAACAAATACTACACATTGTGTTCAGAGAAGTCCACCTTTTCTTTGCTTCCTTGAAGTTTTCTTTTATTCTGTGGTCTGCACTGTTTTCCTCTATTTTTCCTTACCTCCCTCCTCCCAAAAGGTGCATATATATTTAAATGTACACAATACATACATAAACATAAATAGCTATAATCATTTACATATATACACAAATGCACTCATATGAATCTATGAAAGATTGTACTACCACTTGTGGTCTTCCATGATTTTAACTGTGGCTCTACATATTTGAATTGATTTTTTTTCTTGTTGCTCATAATATTTTCTGTTTGAAATGGAGGTTTTGAAATTGAATATATTTGTATAGGTTTTCCTCAAAAGATCTCTTTCAAGTGATCATTGGTGACTTAAATTCTACTTTTTCCTTTTGTTCTAACATATATTATTGTATTCCTTTTTTGATCATATATTTCAGGAGGTAATCAGTAGATTCTTTCCATTTTTATTTTATCCCTTATCTCTAAATTATCAGGACAGTTTTTCTTAGAAAATGATATTTAGACTTTAAGTCATGACTTTCAGGTAATCAAATAATTTTAAATAATTTCTTCTGGATTTATTTTCCAGGACATTTGTTTTCCAATGGGATATTTTACATTGTCTTGTATTTTTTTATTCTTCTGCTTGTATTTTTTTATTCTTCTGATTTTGTTTTATTGTTGGTTTTTTTGTCATTTGCTCAATTCTAATTTTTAAGAAATTCATTTCCTCAGATAGCTTTTGTATCTCCATGTCCATTTGTCCATTTCTACCTTTTAAGGAGTTCCCCCCCCCCCCAAATGAATTTCTTTGCCTCTTTCAATTTGGCTCGTTATATTTTTTTAAAATGTTCTTCTACTTTTTGACTTTTTGTACCTCCTTTATCAATTAGTGTAGTTTTTTAAGGTGTTATTTTTTTCAGTATTTTTTTAAGTCTCTCCTTTACCAAGCAGTTGGCTTATTATTTCATTATTTGATTGCATCACTAATTTCTCTTCCATTTTTCCTCTATCTGTTTTACTTGTTTTTCTTTTTTTTTTTTTTTTCGCTTTTCTATGGCCTGAGACGAATTTATATATTTTTCCAGGAGGCTTTGGCTGTAGGAACTTTGAATTTGTGATCTTTTTCTGAGTATGTGTTTTGATCTTTTTTGTCACCATAGTAACTTTCTATGGTCAGAATTATTTTTCTTATTGTTTGCTCATGCTCCCAGCTTATTACTTGATTTTTACCTCTTAAAGTTGGGGTCTATTTCAGGTAGGATGCACCTACCTAAGCTTTAGGAATTTTATACAGCTATTTTCAGAGATCCTTCGAGGGACCTGTAAGTTTTCAGTTCTCCCAAGGTAATGTGATGTGAGGATATACTCCTGGCCTGTGTTATGGTGTATGGGTGACCACAAGCACTCTTTTTTCTGCTCTAGAACTGGGAATAGGATCCCTCCTCTACTTGTGGTTATAAATTCTAGTCTTACCTCAGTGATAGCAAAAAGATGTCTGTAATCTTCTGACCAATTATTCAATCCCCTTACAGTCTGTGGAGTGAGAGCTATGGAAACAGCTACTGCAATTGCTGATTCAGTAACTTCCAATGCTTGCTCTTAGCTTTCTGGGTCCCAGGCAATGCTGGCATGGCCTGCATTGGACTGTGCTCCACTACCACCCTGGTGCAACAGAGCATTCCTGGCAACTTTTTAAGTTGTCTTGGCCTGAAAAATTGTTTCACTTTATCTTTTTTGTGAGTTCTGCCACTCTAGGATCTATTTAGAGGGATTATTTAAAGGTATTTGGAAAAGTTTGGGGGAGAGGTCAGGGGAGCCTTTGCTTTACTAACTTAGCTCTACCTCATTAAGTGAGTGTTTCACAGAGGCACACTATCCCAGAAAAACTCTGGAAGGAATCCCAGCAGTCTCCACATCCCCAATGTTAGCTTTTATTAGCCTTAGTACAATCTCAGAATATTTTTCAGAAAAGGAAATTCTGCTTTCACTGAGACTAAAAGAAACAGTGTTGATGATGAAACATTATAAGGAATGTCCTTGCTGGGAGAAAAGCATTTTACTTCAAAATGATCAAAACAGGGCGAAGCCACTGGATGGCAAATATACTATATTACAATAAAGCAGGCTGGAGTTACAGATCAGGCATGCATTGAGGTGTGGAAATCCTAGAAACGTTAATGTAAAATTTCATTGCACAAGAGGATATCATTCAGTTCAACAAAAGCAATATTCTGAATAATAGGAATAACATTAAGAAAAAAAGTCCTAATTACATGGGTGGATACTTTATACTACAAATCCTACAGAGACATCTCATTCTTCTGTGATGAACATTTTCTCTGCTCCTAAAGAATTTTCTTTTCAGCAATGAAGAAAAAGAAACTTTAGTAAAAGAAAAGACACAAAATAATATGATTAAGTAATTTAACTCTAATTTTCTCCCAGTTATGAGAAGTTTCTGAACTCTTATAAGTATGTGTATAGCATTCTCATGACGCTTAAAGCTGGCAGATGATCAAGAGTGGAGATAAGTCTTTATAAAATACATAATATCTATGAAGTACAGAGTCAATAATTTCTAGTAGGAAGAATGTTGAAGTTGAGTAAGGAAGATACAGGTCTGACTTCTTTCTCAAACTCTTATTAGCAACATGCCTATGGGCAAGCTTTTTATCCTCTCTTATCTTAGAAATCTTAGCTATTTCATTTGTAAAACATAAACAATCATAATTTTCCTATCTACCTCAAATTGAAGAAATTACATCAAGACATTCTTATCAATCATAATATAAAAGGTCATACTTAAGTGTTTCAAAAAGCCTGCTATTTCATCTCTGTGATTTCCCTTAATGCAAATAGACATTATTTATTATGGCTGAAGAGTTCATTGTTTGGTGGACAACTAACTGGTAATCCATGAAAAAATAAGTGATGAGTTACTCCAAATTGCATTGAATAGGTCCTTGACCAAGATATGCATGGTCTAGGAGTGGTTTAATCAATGATTTTCTTATATGAGATCTGTCACAACATTCCCACATGGTCACCCAAATGTTAATGACTATAGTAATCTAGTGTTTGATAAACCCCAAAACTCCAGCTTCTTGGATAAGAATTCACTATTTAACAAAAATTATTCAGAAAATTGGAAAATAGTATGGCAGAAACTGTGACCCAGAAATTAGGATGAGGACAAAAATTGACAAGGAAACTTTATAATGGGCTAAAGTAGTATTCCAATTAAAGTTGGACAAATATTTAGAAAGGAGATTTCTCCACCGAAAGGAAAATTTGTCAAAAGCTTGGTTAAACTCATTAAAAGCCAAAGTTTGATTATAACTTGGGAGCTGATCACTGAACTTTTAGAAACAGTACAGTACACATCTCTTTGGTTATCTAAAGAAAAATAATTAAATCCATACAGTGGAAATTGGCAGAAGAGCAACTATGTGAATACAACAATGATAATGGACTTGACTCAATTTCCAAAGAAACACTTAATACATATAATTTAATACAACTGGCTTTAGGAAATTATATATGTTATAGAATAAGGAAAAAGAAGAAAGAGCAAGAGAGGGAGGATCCAGATAAACTAGGGGAAAAGAAAGAAGAATTAGGCAAGAAAAGAGTTAAGTACAATTCTGAGTGTGGTGCTTCACAGCAGAAGCCATTAGGGCATTCTTCATCTCATGACCCTCCCCCCTCAATTAACTCTTCATGGGTAGAGGGAGAAGGAGAAGGGCCAGAGGCAATAACACAATCAGCACTACTTATGAAGCAGACTATGACAAGATTACAAAAGGCACTGGTTAAGGCAAAAACAAACAAACAAACAAACAAAAAGGACAGGATACATCTGATTTAAAAATAAATGCATAACCTGTTATTGAAGAGTTTGATTCTTCAGGTCAACAAAGGAGAAGATATATTCCTTTTGATCTGGAAAAAATCAAGGATTTGAAAAAAGGTTACACTTTTTTTTTTTTTTTCATAATTATAACTTATTGACAGAACCCATGTCTGGGTAATTTTTTTACAACATTATCCCTTGCACTCACTTCTGTTCCAACTTTTCCTTTCCTTCCCTCCACCACCTGCCCTAGATGGAAGGCAGTCTTATACAAGTTAAATATGTTATAGTATATCCTAGATACAATATATGTGTTCAGAACCATACAATTCTCTTGTTGCACAGGAAGAATTGGATTCAGAAGGTAAAAATAACCTGAGAAGAAAAATAAAAATGCAAGTAGGTCACATTCATTTCCCAATGTTCCTTCTCTGGGTGTAGCTGATTCTGTCCATCATTGATCAATTGGTATTGAATTAGATTTTCTCTTTGTCGAAGATATCCACTTCCATCAGAGTACATCCTCATACAGTATTGTTGTTGAAGTGTATAATGATCTCCTTGTTCTGCTCATTTCACTCAGCATAAGTTCATGTAACTCTTTCTAAGCCTCTCTGTATTCATCCTGCTGGTCATTTCTTTTTTTTTTTTTCTTTTTTCTCCACTTACTAGTATTTTATTTTATTTTTAATTACATGTAAAGATAGTTTTCTTTTTTTATATTTTTATTTTATTATAGTAACTTTTTATTGACAGAATCCATGCCAGGGTAATTTTTTTTTGCAACATTATCCCTTGCACTCACTTCTGTTCCGATTTTTTCCTCCCACCCTCCACCCCCTCCCCTAGATGACAAGCAGTCCTATATATGTTGAATATGTCCTAGTATATCCTAGATACAATGTATGTGTGCAGATCCAAACAGTTTTCTTGTTGCACAGGGAGAATTGGATTCAGAAGGTAAAAATAACCCAGGAAGAAAAACAAAAATGCAAACAGTTTACATTCATTTCCCAGTGTTTTTTCTTTGGGTGTAGCTGCTTCTATCCATCACTGATCAATTGAAACTGAATTAGGTCTCTTTGTCAAAGAAATCCACTTCCATCAGATTACATCTTCATACAGTATCGTTGTTGACGCATATAATGATCTCTTGGTTCTGCTCATTTCACTTAGCATCAGTTCATGTAATTCTCTCCAAGCCTCTCTGTATTCATCCTGCTGGTCATTTCTTACAGAACAATAATATTCAATAACATTCATATCTGCTGGTCATTTCTTACAGAACAATAATATTCCATAATATTCATATACCACAATTTACCCAACCATTCTCCAATTGATGGGCATTCATTCATTTTCCAGTTTCTAGCCACTACAAAAAGGTCTGCCACAAACATTTTGGCACATACAGGTCCCTTTCCCTTCTTTAGTATCTCTTTGCGATATTAGCCCAATAGAACACTGCTGGATCAAAGGGTATGCTCACTTTGATAACTTTTGGGGCTTAATTCTAGATTGCTTTCCAGAATGGTTGGATTCATTCACAACTCCATCAACAATGTATCAGTGTCCCAGTTTTCCTGCATCTCCTCCAGCATTCATCATTATTTTTTCCTGTCATTGTAGATAATCTGACAGGTGTGTAGTGGTATCTCAGAGTTGTCTTAATTTGCATTTCTCTGATCAATAGTGATTTGGAACACCCTTTCATATGGATATAAATAGTTTCAATTTCATCATCTGAAAATTGTTCATATCCTCTGACCGTTTATCAATTGGAAAATGGCTTGATTTCTTATAAATTAGAGTCAATTCTCTCTATATTTTGGAAATGAGGCCTTTACTGGAACCTTTAACTGTAAAAATGTTTTCCCAGTTTGTTGCTTCCTTTCTAATCTTGTTTGCATTAGTTTTGTTTGTACAAAGGTTTTTTATTTTGATATAATCAAAATTTTCTATTTTGTGATTAATAATGACATCTAGTTCTTCTTTGGTCACAAATTCCTTCCTCCTCCACAAGTCTGAGAAGTACACTATCCTATGTTTCTCTAATTTATTTACAATCTCATTCTTTATGCCTAAATCATGGACCCATTTTGATCTTATCTTGGTGTATAGTGCTAAGTGTGGGTCCATGCCTAGTTTCTGCCATACTAATTTCCAGTTTTCCCAGCAGTTTTTGTCAAATAGTGAATTCTTATCCCAAACATTGGGATCTTTGGGTTTGTCAAACACTATATTGCTATAGTTATTGACTATTTTGTCTTGTGAACCTAATCTATTCCACTGATCAACTAATCTATTTCTTAGCCAATATCAAATGTGAACCTAATCTATTCCACTGATCAACTAATCTATTTCTTAGCCAATATCAAATGGTTTTGGTGACCGCTGATGCAAAAATTTTAAATAAAATATTAGCAAAGAGATTCAGGCAAATTATCTGCAAACTATGACCAAGTGGGATTTATACCAGGAACACAGGGCTGGTTCAATAAGAAAATTATTACCTTAATTAACTATATCAATAACAAAACCAATAGAAATCATATGATAATCTCAATAGATACAGAAAAAGGTTTTGACAAAATACAGCCCCATTCCTATTAAAAACCTACTGGAAATATTTTACAGCTTTAGCACTGTTGCAGAATATAATATAAACCCACACAAATCATCAGTAGTTCTGTATATTACTGACAAAATCCATCAACAAGAGATAGAGAAATTACATTTAAAATTACTTTAGACAAAATAAAATGCTTGAGGGTCTACCGGTCAAGAGAAACCCAATAATTATAAAACACTTTTCACACAAATAAAGTTAGCTATAAACAATTGGAAAAAAATTTCAATTTGCTTTTTTTACATTGGCTCAAACTACCCATGTGCAAATTGAGACTGAATGTAATTCAATACATGCTATGTTCACTTCTTTTTTCTGTTTTTTTTTTTTTTTTAATCTCCCATGGTTTATCTCTGTTGCTCTGCTTTTTCTCTCCCAATATGATTAATAAAGCAATGTGTCTTAAAAACAAATTAATTAATGAGAAAAAATTGGTCAAAGGATATGAACAGAAAATTTTCTGAAGAAATTAAAGCCATTTCTAGTCATATGACAAAAATGCTCTAAATTAATATAGATTAGAGAAATGTGAATTAAAACAACTCTGAGATACCACTTCCTACCTCTCAGATTGTCAAAGGTGACAGGAAAAGTTAATGAAAAATATCGGAGGGGATATGGAAAAACTGGGACACTAATACATTGTTGGTAGAGATATGGACTAGGCTAGCCATACTAGAGAGCAATTTGGAACTATGGCGAAAGGGATATCAAAATATGCATGCCCTTTGATCCAGCAATGTTTCTATTGGGTCTGTAAGTCAAAGAGATCATAAAAAGGGAGGGAAAGGACCTATATATGTGAGAATATTGGTAGCAGCCCTTTTTGTAGTGGGAAGGAACTAAAAACTGAACAGATGCCCTTCACTTGAGGAATGACTGAGTAAGTTACAATATAACAATGTAATGTAATATAATAGTATTGTTCTATAAGAAAGGATCAGTAAGATTATTTCAGAAAGACATGGAGGGACTTACATGAACTGATGCTAAGTGAAGTGAGTAGAACTCAAAGAACATTGTACACAGCAACAATAAGATTATGTGATGATCAACTGTGATGGAGATGACTTTTTTCAACAATGAGTTATTCAGAACAATTCCAATAGACTTGTAATGGAGAGCCATTTCCACCCAGAGAGAATACTATGAGGACCGAATGTGTATTACAACATAATATTTTAACCTTTTGTTGTTGTTTGCTTGGATTTTTTTCTCCTTTTTTCCTCTTTATGATCTGATTTTCTTAGTCAGCATGATGAATCTGGAAATATGCTTAGAAGACTTGTACATGTAAGACCTATATTGCATTACTTGCTGTCTAGGGAATGGAGGAGGGGGAGAGAAAGGGAGAAAAATATGGAATACAAGATTTTGCAAGGGTGAATGTTGAAAACTATATTTGTATATATTTTGAAAAATAAAGTTATTATAAAAATAAAAGTTAAGGCGAAAAAAAGAGTACATTATCATCTCCACAATAGGATTTAGGGAAGGATTTTTTAAAAGACACACAAATATATTTAAAATGACTACTTAAAAAAAGTAATCATAATAGAAGCTACCATTTTTGGAGTGCTTTGAAATTTACAAAATCTTTATAAATATTATTTTATTTTGTACTCATAATAGTTTTGTGAGTTAGATGTTTTACTGTCTCCACTTTACAGATGAGGAAACTAAGAAATATGTAGGCTAAGTAAATTGTATATGGTGACATAGTTATTAAAGGTCAGATTTTAACTCAATTCTTGATTGTAGATTGAGTGGTCTATAATTAGATGTCTCTAATGTTTCCCTAATGAAACATACCTCACTCTTTAACAAAGAAGCAGGAGACTCCAGTGGTATATTGTTACACATATTGTTAGTCATCTTTGTAGTTGTTTTGATTCAACTGCCTTTCTTTTTTAATCTTTATTATAAAGAATTTCTGGGACTGAAAATATTTAGAAATGAGTATGAAATTATACTTATGGACATTTGTTTTCACTTATACATATTATATTTATTGTATAATTTATGAATTTATGTACAAATAGATCTTTTGATAACTTTAAATGCGTACTATTATTATTGCTATTATTATTAATCTAGAAAAATTGATGGTGATCTTTAAGATGAAGCACAGGTTCATAAAAAGCAGGTTTTAAGAAATGTCATTTCCTCTTGGAGAGTAGCTAAATTAGTATACCATGAAAATTTCACAGTATAAGTAGCTTTTAAAAATTGAAAGCTAAAGAGACTTTCATCTCACAGATCTCACATCTTCACCTCTACACAAAGCTAACCCATATTTAAGATACTCTATAGATCTGAATCTATTCAGAAACATGACTCATAAATGCCTTTATTACTCAGAGTATACAATCAATTCTAAGTAAAAGCACCCAAGGAAATCACATATCAAGAAAATTAGCAATGTAACTTTTTTTTCTCATAAACTCAATATGTACTTTTCCACAATATTATGGTAAAGAATAGACATGGAAATTGGAACAAATGTTGAGGGGGTTCAGATAGAAAGAAAATTTATAGCCAGGGTAAACACATAGAAAATTTTTCCAGCACAGCAAATCTACCAAATTATTTCATTGATTTTATGGAACTATTCTCCCTCTGTCTTCTTCATATTGGTCTTAGCTTATTGTATGGCCTTTTTCTGGGCATAATTCACTGGATATATAATCTCTGACAGATGTCTCAACCCAGGTCTCATGATCCCTGATGGCTATGCTCTTTCAGTTGAAAGCCTTCAAATTTTCTTTTAGAATGATAGCCATCAACCATCTTCCAGTACCTAGGAGGGGAAAAACATTCTCAACATTTTTTCAGGAAATCA
Source organism: Sarcophilus harrisii (assembly GCF_902635505.1). Taxonomy (NCBI): domain Eukaryota; kingdom Metazoa; phylum Chordata; class Mammalia; order Dasyuromorphia; family Dasyuridae; genus Sarcophilus; species Sarcophilus harrisii. Next base: position 95,489,705 of record NC_045428.1, read on the forward strand.
TTTCTCACTTCTTATGAAACATTTGCTAAAATAGCCTTTTCATCTCAAAAAAAAAATGACTTGCCCAAATGTCCAGTTATATATTATAAAGCATTTATGAAGCACTTGCTATATTCCAGATACTGTGATAAAATTTTAATATACAAAGAAAAGCAAAAACAGTCCTTATGTTCAAAGTATTTATAATATATCAAGAAAGTCAACATACATATATATATATATATATATATATATATATATATATATATATATACAATAAGATAATTATAGGACTAATTGGAGATAATCAAAGAAAGCAACTCAAAAATTCAAACTCTTTAGAACAATCTCAAAGTCATAATTAAATAAGGAGTTAGTAACTTCAGGTCCAAATCTATTGTTTGAACTATCTTATTACTTATGAATCTCTGCTTCATAGAACAAACTCTAATTTTTGGGTATATATCTTTTTTTAAAGTTTTTTTTAACACACTTTTCTCTTTATTTATTTATTTATTTATTTTTGATTTACAGGTTCTCTCCCTTCCTCCCACTTCTCTCTTACCCAATGAGGAGTCAAATAATGTGATGCTAATTATACATGTGAAATCATGCAAAACATATTTCCATTTTAGTCATGTCATGAAAGAGAGAGAGACAGAGAGAGACAAAGAGAGAAACAGAGACAGAGACAGAAAGACAGAAATAAATGAAGGAGGAAAGGAGGAAGAGAAGGAAGGAAGAAGGAAGGAAGGAAGGAAAAAATAAAGGAAAGAAAGATGGAGGAAAGGAGGGCAGGGCAAAAGAAAGGAAGGAAAGAAAGAAGGGGAAACAAGGAAGGAAGAAAGAGGGAAGAAGGGAAGTAAGGAAAGATGGAGGGAAAGAAGGAAGGAAGGAAGAAGGGAGAGAAGGTGGAAAGCAAGGAAGGAAGGAAGGAAGGAGAAAAGGAAAGAAGGAAATAAAGAAGGAATGAAGGAGGAAGGGAAGGAGGAAAGCAGGGAAGCAAGGAAGGAAGAAAGGAGGGAAGGAGGGAAGCAAGGAAGGAAAGAGAGAAGGAAGGAAGAAAGGAAGGAAGGAAAGAGGAAAGGAGGGAGGGAAAAAAGGAAGGAAGGAAGGAAAAAGGGAGGGAAGAAGGGAAGGAGGAAAATTATGCTTCAATTTGTATTCGGAGTGCACCAGTCTTTTCAGAGGTGAACTTTTTCATTATGAGTCTTTTATTATTGTCTAGGACTACTGTATTGATCAGATTAGATATGTCTTTCACAGTTAATCACAATTACATTGTAACATGTTACTTGTGTTACTAAGTATAATGATCTCTTTATTCTCATTACACTTTACATCAGTTCATATAGTTCTAACCACTGTTTTTTCTTACATTCACCTCCCCCATCATCTCTTACAGTACTCCATCACAATCATATGTCATAATTTGTTCAGCAATTAAAACTGATGAACATACCCTCAACGTTCAATTATTTGCTACAAGAAAAAGAACTGCTATAAATGGTTTTGTATATGTAGGTTCTTTTTGTCCCCTTTGAACTTTATGGGGTGCAAACCTGGTAGTAGTATTTACTTTCTGGAATATCACATTTCTTTCACAATTTGATGTTTGATTCTGTTTATGGCTCTACAGTATTTGAATTGTTTCTTTCTGACTGTTTACAATATTTTCTCCTCCAAATTACTTTGAAATTTGGCCATAATATAATTGAGAATTTTCATTTTAAGCTCTCTTTCAGGAGATTATTAGTAGGTTATTTCTGTTTCTATTTTATCTTCTACTTCTAGCACATAAGGGAAATTTTCCTTAATAATTTCTTGAAACATGATGGCTAGGCTTCCTCCCCCCCCCCCCTTTTTTGGTCATGGCTTTCTGATAGTTCAATAATTCTTAATTTATCTCTCCTTGATCTAGTTTCCAGTTTCTTTTTCAACAAAAATATTTCAAACATTCTTTTTTAATTTTATCATTTTTAAAGTCTCATGGAGTTATTAGTTTTCAGCTACCCAATTATAATTTTGAAGGGAATTAATTTTTTCAGTGAGATTTTTTTAAACCTTATTTTATTTGCTTATTCTGCTTTTAAAGGAGTTTTCTTTAGTGAATTTTTGTGCCTCTTCTGATTTTTTAGGTATTATTTTTTCAGTTTTTTTGTCTTTTTTGTCAAATTATTAATTCTTTTTTAAAATATTTTTAAATCATTCTCATGTGTTTTCCAATTTTTCTTTAATATTCTTATCTATTGCTTTAACTCTTCCAGGAATTTTTGCTGATTGTGGGTCCAATTTTCATTTTTTTCCAAGGCTTAATTTGTAACTAGCTTTCCATTGTTGTCTTCTTCTGAGCTTCTTTCTTGTTCTTTCCTGTTACCAAAGTAAATTTTTATGGTTAGTTCTTTTTCTTTTTGTTTTGTTTTCATTTTCCCAGACTATTTCTTCATTTTGGACATTATGTTAAAGTTGGGTTCTGGTTACCTAGAGGTGGGAAGACACTGTGCTAAGCTTCAGGTTTAGGGAATGTGAACATGAGTGTATGTGTGTGAGAGACTATTTTCAGGATTAAATCTGGGGGGGCTTGGTCTTCCTAGATCTTTTTAATTTGTTTCTTTAGCTACATTATACTTACTCTTCTTTTAAGATTCTCTCACAACAATTTCTAAGGGATCTGGGGTCTCTCATTTCTTCAATAAAAGTATTACTCTTATGAAGACAGTTGCAGGATAAAAAATCACTAAGATAGCTAAAATCAGGGGGGAGGGAGGCATAATTTATCGGTACCTAGTTATATTCCTATTTTATTATGTACTTGCATACAAAAAGGTAATTCTAGATTTGAAATCCATTGTAATTGCTCTCAACTTGTATTTGTGGAAATTATATGGAGCTTAGATCAAAATGTAATTAGCAGGTTAATTGAATGCCTACAATTGAAGAATGGTGATTAATGAAGAAATGCTATTTTAGATACAAGTATCTAATAAAACACACCAGGGAACTATCCTTTTCTGTGTGCTGCACAATAGAGCTATAAGGTCTTCCATTTTGGAGATGAGAAAACTGAGGCCTAAATGACTTACCAAGTCACACATGTAACAAATGAAAGAGTCTTCTAACCCAGGTCCATTGATTCTAAATATGCCATTTCTTCTACTATATAACATTGTGTGTATAAACACAATGACTTAGATAAAATTGTCAGATAAAACTATGCTAGGAAACAGAAGTAACCTATTGAAAGACTGCATTAATGTGAAAATATATCTCTATAGGCTAAAATAAAATACCAAATCTAAAAATATAGCTTGTAAAAATATCAATTTTGTATACTATATTTAGGTTAAAAAAAAAACTCCACAAATACAGGGCATGGACAATGTAACAAATGACCATTTATTTGAAAAAGGTCTGAGAACTTTAATGGAATACAAACTCAGTAAGAGTCAACATTATTACACAGAACTGAAAGAATGTGCTTGGAAGTTGCATTAATATGAGCATAATATTAACATTGTCATTAGTACTTCTGTTCTCTTCCCTGATCAGTGCACTTACGAGTAATGTATTTTGGAAAATTAATAAGGTAAAAAGCATTCATAAGGTTGACTGGTATGTTGAATTATATAAATTCAAAAGTGGAAGAGATCTCAACCTAGCATAGCATATACAAGGACATGAATTCCCTCTACAATAATTTTTTTTCCAGTGATGCTATCTGATGATGAATACTGTGATACAAGGAAATGATAAAGCATAACTTGGTTAGGAGGAGAAACACAGAGAGAACATATGAAAAGTTTCTTTTGGTATTTGAAGGGCTACCATGTAGAAAACCAATTATATTGGGTTTAAGAGCAGAACTAGTGTCAACAAATAGAAACTAGAGATAGTTAAATTTAGATTCATTGTAAGAAAAACTTCCTGTCTAAAAATGGATGCAATATTTTGAAATATCCAGTTTCCCCATCACTGCAAGGCATCAAATGAGGTCTGTTTTTCTGTTTTCAGGGATGGATGTTGTAAGATGGAACCCATCATTTAGGCATTAAGCTAAATGACCTCTGATATTCTATGATGCTTTATGTCAAAGATAACAATCCAAAACTGTGATCAAAGGAGACTAGGAAAAAGATATTTTCAGATCCAGAAATAAGAAACCTAGAAAAAGAAAGTCAAAGGGGAAGGAAAAACGCACTTTGGTTGAGACTGAAGTGACAGTGAGACATAGAGTTGTCTTGAGAATTGTTGAAGACAGGAATTACACCCAGTATATATGTACTTTTGTATTTACCTTTGCCCTGTTCTTTGGTTGGTCTTAAGAGTTAATCATTCCCAGATCTTGGTATTCTATATTTCAAAATTATACCAAGTAACCAGAGGAATATTATCATCAAAATATGTGTTTTATTTCAGAGAGAAAACTGCAATCATTTAAAAAAGCCTTTGTATTTTGCCATATGCACTTATATTCCTCTTCTTATTCAAATCTGAGCCCAAATTCATTGACTACTTTTGATGTTTAAACAAAATATAAATACTTATTAGCCAGCTTCATTTACTGTCCATTCAAAAGCATATCACATTATGAATTACAAATATTCTTTTTTCATTTCTTTTCCCTCCTGTATAAATAGACTGAAATCTTGAACAATTAAGAATCCCATTGAGAAGTAGTTACAGTGTTCTAAAACTTGTTGAAATAAGCACAATATAACTAAGAAATGAGAACATAAGGCAGACTCTATCATTTACAGGAAATCTTGAATTTGGGTTCTGCATTGGACATATTCCTGGATAATAGCAGATATGGCAGGATTGCATAAGTTTCAATCCTAATTCAATACTTGTCATCAGAAGGTTGTAAATAAAATTATTATTTTTTTAAAAATTGCTATTTGATTTTTTAAAATATATACATGGAAGGCTCTATAAGTTGAAGGACTTTTTCCCTATGAAATCTAAGGCATTTTTAAAATCACCAAACGATAAGCACAATGAGATCTTATATTCTTTCCCAATATCTGTCTATTGCAATTGCAGAAAATCCTTTGCAAAAGTGCACTTGTCTATTTTCCTTCCTTCATGAGGAAGAATGTTAAATGTATACCAAATCCTTTTACATGTGGCAATCAAACTGACCAGTCAGTGATCATTTATCTATTTCTTAATATGTACTAAAGTGTAAGAGTTAGGGATACAAAGAATGTCAAAAGCAGAATCCTTGACTGCAGGGAGCTTACACTCTAAAAGGAAAGATGATGGTCTATGAACCGTAAATTGAATAACATTAGAATTAATATATTCTATACACGAACAGAAATATAAAACATTTAGGGAATAACTTTACTAAGCAAATGACATAAAGACTGTAGTTCAAATTATTTGAATAATGTAGTGATAGTTGTTTGAAAGCTAACAAAATTTGCTTTAGTAGAAAGATGAGTATCTCATCTATTTTACCAATTTATTAATAGAAAGCATGATATAGTAGTTTAATATCTCTAAATGTACTTAATATTAATAGATATGTTTCTGATCATCCATTTTCCATGTGTGTATGAGAACCACAACCCTTCCCCAATTATTAAGGCTTCCTATTTATGGACAAAATCTGTTGTTGGTTGCAGTTCTTGTACTACCCAAGAAAATGTTGACTGTCCTCAAACATAACCACCTCATTCATTTCTGATATCTTCATATTAGTGAAATTTAGCTATTGAATTCAATCACTGGAAGATACATCTCTGTTTTGTTCTCATAAGTAGTGATGTCAGGGTCAGCACTGTTGTTATTTCAAATGTTCAAGAAATGCCAAACTTTTTTTTTACTATTACACATGTGCCTCTGGTATTGGGAAAGTTAATTCAACATTATTTGAGGTAAGAAGTGCATTTTTTTGGTCTTCATTGATGATTCCTCAGCAATAACAACAGCATTTCCTAGCTGTGTGACCCTGGGCAAGTCACTTAATCCCAACTGCCTCAGCAAAAAAGAAAAAAAAAAAAGAAAAACACAATAGCAACAGCAACAATAATATAATACCGAAACTTTTGAAAAGTATTTTATATACCTTTCTTTCATTTGAACTAATTTATAAGGATGTAATTTTGCTGTTGTTTAACCATTTCAGTCATGTCTAACTTTTCATGACCTTATTTGTGGTTTTGTGGACAAAGATACAGAATTGAATTTTCTTCTCCAGCTTCTTTTATAGATGGGGAATGGAGGCAAACTGAGTTAAGTGACTTATCTGAGGTCATGCAGCTAGTAAGTGTCCCAGGCCAAATTTGAACTCAAGATGAGTCTTCTTGACCTCAAGCCAAGCAAACAATCCACAATGTCCACTTAGCTGCCCAAGTAATTAAAAGTAATTAAGGTAATATTGTTACAAGTATTATAAGTGTAAAATTTTCCAAATGACAGAAAGAATATTTTAGGAAGAGGGATAAATAAAGTTAAGGGGTCAAAGAGTTAATAGAATCATAAATTTCTCCCAAAATTTGTTCATCATTGTGTTCAGTCACTAGTTTACATTTTGAATGTCCTCTCAGAAGGAGTAGAAGTGTCATTACTATTATTGGCATACCATATGGCAACTATACATTATATATACTATACAATATAGTTGCATACTATATTTTCTATTCTTATACTACCATTTTATGTAATACATTATTTTTTTCTGTAATTGTTGCACATTTCATCTGGTAAGTCTGAGCTATGCACCAAAGAGTTATAGTTGATTTTGCACACTGTAAGTCTGCATTTATTACACAGATTTCTATCATGCTGTCATCCCACAGGTGCACTCCAACTTTAAAATTTCCCTATGCTTCAGTGTTTAATGCAACAAAAAATACATAATAAAAGATGAGGAAATGGCAGCCAAGAGGTAAATGTTGCTTAATGTCACTTAACAACCCAACTCAAGCATGCAAATGGGAAGTTGTCTATTTTTACTGAGTGACAATATTTGTACTTGTTGAGAGGATTGCTTTCCATAGAAAAGGAGCAAATATTACAGTATCAGGATGAGAAGGAAGCTTCTCAATTAAAGCAAAAAATATTTTTTAAAAATCAGCTTTTCTCTCATCACTGGGGAGCATTATCTTGCCAACTACCACTAATATATAACATTTGTTACTGGAGGGGGGAGTTATATATATATTTTGAAGCAATAAATATACTCCAAAACTGTTTATGTAAAATATATTTAAAGTGTTGAAGAGGAAAAATCAATAATGGTTAGGTAACAAAATCACTATGCAAAACTCCAGCTGGTTCAGAATGTTACCACAAGAGAGGTTTCAAAAATAAATTTAAGCATTGTGGTATGTATACCATATGCTACTGATCTATGTCACTACTCTTCCCTTTAGATGGTTCACCTGGATCCAGACTCCCTTCTTAGCTGTGAGAACTGATTTTTCAACCCACTTCATCCAAGTCTGGTGTATTCCCATGACTATTATTTTTCCCTGCCAGTCTGTTCCAAATTTTTTTTTTTTTTTTTTTTTTTTAATCATGACTCTTCACCCTACATGACGGTTGCTTACCTACTCTTTCCTAGGAGTCCCAGGGCTAACAGTGGGTCAGTTATCCCTTTAAATATGAAGAACAACATTGTTATCAGTCAAATATATGTTGTAAATTGCTTTTATGAGGTGTTTAAGGAAGTCAATGTTACTGACCCTATTTTATCATTCTACAGAATTGCAGTCTTCACAAATAAGACATGTAAAATTGACCTAAACTTTAGGCCCAGTTCAGATCTCATGGTGTTAAAGATTTGACACTCTCATTGAGCAAAATGTCATATTGAAGCTATGGTTTATTATTCTTCTCCCTCACGGAAAACCCCAAAACAAGACAAAACAAATAAGAAAAATGCTATTAATTTTTTTAGTTGTCTATTATTCTGTTTATTAGTGTTTTGCTGAATCATAGACTCTTTTCAATACTGTGAAATTCATGTCATTTTCAAGTGTTTTTCCAATTAGTTTATACATTCTCAACAGTATATATCACCAAAGGCTTTCTTTCTTTCTTTTTTTTTGGGGGGGGGGTGGAGAGAGGAGGGAGACAGAGTTAGGAGAGGGAGTTCTAAGGGGAAAAGTTTCCATTTGAATTTGATATTCAAAAAAGAAAGAAAAAGAAAAAAATGTTCTCTTTTGATTTGAAATTTGAGTATAAAAATAATCACTTTAAACTGCATTTCTGTTTTATTTCAACAATATTCATTATATACCTATGACATGAATGAATGAACCAATGAAAACTGTTTATTAGGCATTCATTATATGCAGAGCACTGTGCTACAATGCTGATACAAATTGATAAAATTGTATTGATTGATGATCAATCAATTGATGATACAAATAAATAAAAAGCAAAGTAAGACAGGTATGATGATGTGGTTCATCTGTAATCCCTGCTACCAGATGGGTTGGTAGGTGGTTTGAGCCTGAGAGTTCTTAGCTACACTGTAGTAAGTCAGTTTGATGTCTGCACCAATTCCAACACAAATTTTGGCAATGTGGGGCAAAGGGTGGAGCCAGGCTGCCTAGAAAGGGAAAACCAACTCAGATGAAAAATGGAGCCGATGAAAGCTCCTGTGCCCCTTAAAGGTAGCATTAATAGGCCTAGAAATAAAGATAACATGGTAAGATAGTGAGAGTCAGTTAAAAAAAATGGCAGAGAAATGGAAGGCAAGGCAGGTGAAGGAAAAACATGAGAAGAAAAGGGAATCAAAGAGAAATCAAAAAAAAAGGGAAAGGAAAATAAGACAAGGAAGAGGGGAAAGGTGAAGGAAGAGAAAGGAAGACAAGGTGAGGGAAGGGAAACCAAGAAGCCTAAAATGTATTATGAGAGAAAACACATATAGCATGTTTCAACTACAGGACCAATAGAAAAGCTCAGTATTCCTTCAGAGCTTAATGACAAGGAATGTACACAAGAAATATTTTGAAGATTCTGTTCTACACATGGGAAGTACAAAGGTAAAAGATAATACAGCTGTGTTTCAAAAAGCTCACAATCAATATATATGACATAATGTAGCATTGCTAGGGTCAAAGAAGAGAACACTAGAAAGTATTTGTAGAAATGTGAGGAGGTATAAATTGATTTTTATTAGGAAAAGAAAGATTTCAAGAGATGAACATATACCACTGTATTCCACACATGGGGAATGACTTAGAGAAATATATCATTTTATTAGGAAATCATCTCCTTACAAATAAATGAAAGTAAAAATGTACATTATTATTTGATGAATTTATGACATGAGAGGCCTTAAATATTAATACTCCACAAGAAATAAATATTCCATAATGAATTTATATATATATATATTCACCATTTATGTATATAAAAATTTTAAGAACTCTAGGAATGTCAAATATGCTTTCAAAGTTGTTTATTTTTCAATTAAGAACTTGATAGTAGAAGCTACTAACAAAGAGCTGATACTTCAAAATATGATAAACCAAGCTTAAAGAAACAAAAAGTTATTCTCTAACCTATCTATTCCACCAATAAGTTTTCATCCAGCTGAAAAATTACACAAATATTGAAAGAACAATGATGACAAAATACTAGAGCTCAAATGGAGATAATTATTTCTACCATATTAATCTCATTTTATAAAATGCCCAAATGTGATGAGGTCATCAATATTGAGGTAAAGATAGAGTTCCATAAAAATACTATGAAATTCCTGGTTCACTCCATAGTATTGTAATTTTAAATTTTAATATTTTTTAAGCCATAAAAGATATTTTTAGCCTATAATATTGATAGTTGAAATTTTAACCATTTTTATCAATAATAATTATGCAAATATTTCCAGTAACACCTAAGGCTTATAAATCTATATCCATTATTTTCTTTTTAAAAATTTCTTTTTATCCATTATTTTTAACTAATTTAGAAATTCTGGACATGTATATTCACCACTCATTTTGCAACAGGGATTTCAGAAGTGGAGAAATATTGTTTTCAAGATGACATAAGTAAAAGGCTTTGAATATTTCTTGAAATAGAATATTATGACACTGATTACCCACAAACAAACATAGACACACAGACCTGAGAGTAGACCAAAAGGTAAGACAAAGTTTAATTAGGATGTGACATTTTTTAGTAGCATGCATAAAATAAATATTAAAATAATGATAAAGCAGAAATCAGATGAGGTCTACTATAAATGAGAGTCAATATATCAAAATACATTTTGATATACTAATCAATATTTAGAAATATATTTGACATACTGACCAATAGATTAAATATAGTTTGATATATTGGTCAGTAAATCAAAAACAGCAGAACTTTCATAACATCTCTTTCTTTAATCTTATTGAACATACTAAAAGCATAAAGGATTTCATATTAACAATCCCCAAACTAAGACAAAGCCTTATTCATATATTTATAATATTCATGTATTTAGGAAGATAAAGTTCATTTATTATTTCTCTGAAAAGTTAACTTATTATTTATCAGCAGACATATATAAAGAAACTTCATTTGGATAAAGAAGGGCAATGATCATAACTGGGATAGGGTAAATCTAATTGAAATAAATGTTAATTTAGGTACATAATTTAGTCAAACCTGAAATTAGAGCAAAGTTTGGCAGAATTAAGAACTCTTTTAAATCAAGTTTGTTTCACAAAACTGGATGGAATACAGCAGCCTCCTATGAATAAAATGTAGCAGTAATAGCTAACATTCTGAGAATTATGCAACCTGCAATGGCAAGATAAACAATTTCATTTCAGTTTTTGCTTATACTCTACTCCAGATGACACACAGTTTTCAAGTTAAGATTTTTCATAATATTGGAGTGTTTTAAATTACCTCCTGGTAACACATACACAAAAATTTTATATTAAAATAACGAATCATGTAATTCCTTCAGAATTGTTTTCTTTAGTATTCATTCTTGGTAATTTCATTGGAAGTTTTTTTTTTTTTTTTCATTTCTCTGGGGGAAATTTTGTTATTTTTGTGAATTGATTATTTACATAACATTCGTTCACAGTGACCATTTCACTGTTTTTTTCAAAGGCCTCTTTTCACTTCCTGTTTCTTGTATCCTACTTCCTGTGCTATCCTTCCTTTCAAATATATATATATATGAGAAATGCACAAAAAAATTCAATCTTGTTATATTCAGCTCTTCAATATCATTATGATTTATTTATTTCCAGATCAGAGTTAAACTTCAATATGGTTTATCAATGCAATTATGATTAGGAATTTATTCCATTCCTGTTTTTCTTGTTTAAAAAATTCCTGAAATACCTTTACATTCATGGAAGGTCATTAGTTATAATTCTTTCTTAAAGCATTGCATAATAAAACAGAACCCAAGATTCACACTCAAGTACCCTGATATTGTTATTTATCAATTTATAGATACTTGAATTAGACATTTTACCTTTTTGTCCTTCATTTTACATATTTATAAAGTCAGGAGGTTAGGAGAGATAGACCTGTTATAACCTAAAATGACATATAGTTCTAAGAATAGCTACTGGTTTGCCACAATGGAAAGAGAACCGTCAGCATTAATAAAATAGTTCTCATAAGTTTCCATTTGAGAGGTATAAATCAATCAATAAATCAACAAACATCTATTAAATGCTTACTGCATTCCAGGTTCCAAGGTAAACAGCAAGGATATAAAGAAAAAAAGCAAAAAATGTGCTTCATTCAGTGAAACTTATATTCTAATAAGAGTCACAACATTTACACATGCATATTAATATATATGCAAAATGAATACAAGTAGTTTTAGGAATGAATTGCTTTAATAGCTAGGAAGAATGGAAAAAACTTCAAAAATGGAAAATGGAAATGGACAGTGTCTTTCATACATGGGAGATAGGAAGTGCAAATGCTTAGCAATAAGTGAAATATCAGAGATGAAGTAACTATGTCCATAACAGGAAATATGTTAGTATGTCGGGATCACAGATTTACAGAAGGGAAATATTGGGTGTAAATATTGGAACGATAGGAAGGAGTCAGATTTTGAATATAGTGGAAACATGAATTTTGAGCTGGAAAGGAATTTTAAAAGTTACCTAGTCCAACTCCCTTATTTATGAGAAAATTGAGGACCAAATCAGTTAAATAAATTGCTCACACAAATTGTGTGTGAGAGCAGCAGGATTTGCTATTTTTTTCACCATGCTATATTATCTCTTTAAGTGAAAAAGTTAGAAAAGCTCAGCTATTAATAAAAGAACAATCATTTTCATAGTCATTTCAAAACACAAGTAGGTTTTAAAACAAAACAAATCTTAGAGGAAAAATAGCTTTAGCTATCTATGGAATTAAGTATAACTAATGTGAATTTGTCATTACCCCCTCCCCCCTCAATATATGGTCTATATCACCCTTTAAACTTTTTTTTTCCTAATAGATACTCATTTAATTTTGAGAAAATACTAAGCATTTCTGATGATGTTCTAGATAGCCAGGTAGACTTAGCAGAGAAAGACTGAATCTCTACAAATATTGTAGAAGTCTAACTACTTACTAAAACAAGCAGAGAGTAGCACTGATAGGATCATAAGTGGACCCTTTTGATTTTGTTTAGTCTTTTTGTTCTTAAGTAAGTCTTTTGTTCGAGTGGATTTTTAATTATACTTCCACACCAGGTGGAGTTCTCTAGAAACCTTACTTTTATTTTATCCAGTCAGAAAGCCAAGATATAATATCAAACTCATGAGGTTATATTTCCCCTATAAAAGACCTACTTCTCTTGTAGATCCTCCCTAAATTTCTCTAAGAATTTGGTCCCTTGACTTATTTCCACCTCATAGTTTCTTCCTCCTGGTTATTTGTGAGTCCCACCAGGAAACTTGTCTTTCTTTTTGTTAATTGCCAAAATTCCTTTCCTTGCTAGCTTCTCTTGAAATTTAGCTTGCTCTTAGTAGCATGATAAAATGTTTGTCCACTGAGTTGGAGAACATCTAAACTTACAATTTCTTTTGAGAAGACTTGCAACCCCTAATGCCAATATTCTTTTGAGATATCAACCCATATCCCATCATTTGGAATCTAAACCCCATCATTTCAGTGGCCTGGTACAGGTAGAATTTGATTACATCCCATTACCTCAACATTTCCATTATGTATTATAATAATTACTTTTAAAAATGATTGCATGAAACTGCTAATCTATTATATACAACTTGCTAATCCTCTTAATATATAATAAAATTATCATGTAAATCTTTTTTCTTTTTTTTTAATCTTACCTCCCCTCTAATCTTAAAGATGGCTGCCATTAGACATAAATATGTACACATATTCTATATATATATATAAAAATTATACATACTTCTATTTATCAGATCTCTTTCTGGCTTCAGATGGTGCCTTCCTTCATATATGTTTGCAGTTACTTTAGGCATTTACAATAGTTAAAATGACTTATTCACTCAAAGTTGTTGTTAAACAACATTACTATTACTGTGTGCAATGTTCCCTTTTTTTTTTTTAATTTTGCTCTTCATTATTTCATTCAAACCTATCCATGTTTCTCTAAGATCATTGAGCATATCATTTCTCAAAGCACAGTAGTATTCCATCACAATCATATACCACAATTTATTCAGCTATTCCCAATTGACAAGAATCCCTGTAATTTTCACTTTTTTGCCTGAAACTAGTCTACAAGAGATACACATAAACAGCAATAATGCTCAGATGTAAAATTTATTAGAAAAAAAAGGAGGGGTAGGAATTGATCTCAGACAAATTTAAAGATTAAAATAGATTCAATCAAAAGAGAAAAATAGGGAAACTATGCTATATGTCAGCCATATTAATAAAAAATATTATGAATATTTAAAAGAACTATAGCATGAGGTCAAAATATTGCTGTGATGTAGGAAATGATGGATTGATGGGTTTGGAAAAATATGCAAAGACTTGGACCTAAAAGTGTTATCTACCTTCAGAGAAACAGAGACAGCATAATAAAATATTGCATATATGTGTATGTGTGCTCAATGTGATTATAGATATCTATGTATGTGTATTTGTATGAATGCGTTTGATATAGTGGAGAGGAAAAAAGAAAAAAAAAATAAAGTAAAATGTGCACAGCAGAAAAACTAAAGAAAATCTATAAGGAAGCAAAGAAAGATTGACAGTTTTGAATACATTGCATAGTATTTATTTTATACATTTTCTTGAAATGGAAATTTATTGTTTCATATTTTGAATCCTCACGTTTTACTGTGCACATGGCGATGTTTTATTTTTTAGTTTTTTCTTTTCCTATTTTGTTGTTTGTTTTAAATAAATAAATATATATAAAAATATTTTTGCTGTGTTATTGTACTCACTGAGTGTGTGTTCATCCTTCTCACCCATACCTACAGCCTCTACTCATATGTGATCAGCACCACTAGGCATGACTACTCGAAATTGTGTGTGTCTGTGTGTGTATGTGTGTAAGAGGAGGACCCCATATTCTTTAATCTTCCTTCACTCAGCTGTTAGATCCAGCTTTCATTATGTTTATGAAGTGAAAGTTCTTGAGACCTAGTCAGCTTCTGGACAAAGGTGATCCCAGGGTCAGCAGATTGTTGATTCAGTGGAGTCTGACTGAAGGTGTTTATACTTAATTCATACCAAACTTCAACCCCTGAAAGTCTAGTCTCTCTCAAATTGTCTTCTTAAGTAATCTTAGGAGAACAATTGCTTTAAAAATCCTTTATTTTTGCTGTTCTCTGTCATTTTATGGAAATGTACTTTCTGTTTATGAAAGAAATTTGGAAAGCCTGGAAATTTTTGACTTACTCTATCATCTTCCCAGAAGGCCTCTTTGAAAAAGGATTAAATTTTCAAAAATATCTCTTTCCTTTAGACGTCATGGCAATAAGAGAAATGTGACTGTAAAACTTTCTTTTCATTAAAAAAGGTACATAAAATTTAAGAGTGACATCTAAAAAAGAAACTTTTTATCTTATTTGGAATTCAAAATCAATTTGCAAGACTTGCAAATAATGGAGCATCTAAGAAGTGTTGCTACCAAATTGGGAGGGGGGGCAGGTAATGCAAAATTTAAAAAGGGGAAAGAGAATTACAATATAAATTTAGAAGTTTCTTATTGTTGTTGTTGTTATTTTGTTTTTAACTGCTCTGTGATGGACAGAATGAATATCAAGTTTCTCCATGACAAATTCTTGGGATCTGTATCTTGAGACAAGTCTATCTAGTACCAACTTTATGAAGTCTATGCATCACCTGTTAGCACACTTCTGACTATTCCACAAAGATTTACTTGCAATGGATTTCTGTTGTAAACCCACCCTAAACTCTCCTAGAAGGAAATCTATTAATCAGCCACAGGGGAGCTCACCCCATATTGGACCCCATGAGGATTCTGAAAGTATACTCCATGGAGCATTTCAAACGCCTCTGGCAGTCAAAGGTTTTTGATATATTATACCCAATTGCAATCTTCATGCTGAGTGAGGAGAGAAAGTCTGTGGAATGCTTAATGTGGCAATCTATAGCTGCCAAAAAGCAAGAGTTTAATTTTATATATTTTTTTATTTATTTAACCTGACAGAATCCCACTTATCTCCTAGAGTTTTAGAACTGGAAAGCCCACAGAGCATCTGTTTTTTTGGCAGGTAAAGAGGCTGCCTATTGATAAATAGTGCCTACAATAAAGAAGAACCATAAGACACCACATTTCTCAACTTATTTTGAGGTTAATTGGCCTTGAACTTTGTGTAATGCTGTGTGACCATAAAAATGATTGGATTAGTGTTTCCCTGTATCCCGAGGCCCCCTCTGGATCATTTGAGGGCACCCTTCCCATTTTCTTCATATTAACTTTTTCCACTCCTGTGGACTCTTCTTCATTTAAACATACATCTTTCTCATCAGTCTGCAAATCAATTGTGTTTAGTTACTACTTACTCAAGGCCTTTAAATCTCTGTCCTAGGCACAATAAGGGAATAGAAGAGAAAATACTTGATTGAAAGGAATTTGCCATCTAGGTTCAAAAGAAATAGAAATTCAATCTGGTCACAGGGAAGGTAAAATGTTTCTTAGAGAGTTGTTGAACAATTTTTTTTAAAAAATGAATACATGAATATATAAACATAAAGAAAGGGGGGAAAAGAAAGCAGGAAGGGGAGGAAGAGAAAAAAGAAGAAAAGAAAGAAGGAAAGGTGGGAGAGGGAGAGGAAAATAGGGTCTTCTTTCCTGTATTAGAAGTGGGAGGATGAGGCGAGTATTGAAGAAGATAATTGTTTTACATTTTCAATTCTTACAAATGCAATGATATATTTCTATTAGATTAACAATTGATAAATTAAGTTTTACATTAAATACCATATTTTTTAAAAATCATTTTATACATGGTTATATGAAGGAATTTTGTACATTTACTGTATAATATAGTGCTGTATAGGCACCTAATATATGGCATTAGTAAATAAATTTTAAAATTTTCCAGGTGTATTGGAAAAGAACTTATAATTGGTTGAAGATACAATTATCCCCTCTACACAATCATACAAAAATTTAACGACTAATGAAATTTTCAAGTCTACAATTATATTCTTCAATAGGAAAGGATTTTTGCAATAATAATTTTTTTCCCCCATTGATGTCTCTGCTTCCAGTCTCTGTGTTTTCCAATTCGTTTTCACCTAGCTTCAAGTGGATTTGATTATATCATTCTACTACTCAAAAATTTTCAGATTCCCTGTTATCTGTAGAATAAAGCAGAAAATCTTCAGTCTGTAATTTTAGGAGCTACAGAATCTGGTTTCCATTTACCTTTCATTCTTCTTCCAAGTCATACATTTTCACAGTCTTCCTGGCAGTCAAATTGTCCAGCTACTTGTTCACACATAATGCATTCTATCCTTGATCACCTTTGAAAACAAACAAACAAAACTCAAAATCTTTATTCTTTTGAAGCATAGCTCAAATGCAGCCTTTCTTATTCCTCTAAATTACTGGTGCTTTACACTTAATGTATTCATCTCCTATGCAAATATCCATGTAAATGACTCCCTCTAATAGCTACTTGAAGGCAGGGACTAATTCATTTTCATTTTTGTGATCCTAGCACAGTACCGTGTACAGGGTAGGTGCTTAATAAATGCTTGTTGAATTCTTCTAACTTTTTCACACCACATCAAACCAAGGATCACAAACATATGTTAACATTTTTCAGTAATAATTTTTTCATTCTAAAAATATTTTTGTGCAAGTATCAACTATCTTCAGCTCAATCTGAATTTTAGCACCTTGATATTTAGACACTAACATTTTAAAAAATATTTTCTTTTACCATGGCAATTCACATAATATTAACTGTGAGATAAATTGATGAAAATCTGAAATATCCATGCATCAATTTATTCTACAAACTTTGATAATCAGATAAAAATAATAGTATTTATCTATTGGTAAATACTTTCTAATTATGAAAATAAATTATTGCAATTTGAAAGATATTCCTCACTCTCTTAATAATATTTGTAAGCTATCATTCACATCTGAGCATTTCTCACTCAAAAAGTTAATTTGTTTCATCCCCAGAAAGGACCACTCTGTTTATGTTCATTCTTTTGCTAGGAGGAGAAACAACTGAAGCAATATTCATATTCATTAGACACAGTGGGGAAAAGTGATTGATTGATTGATTGCTTAATATTTAAACTGTTCATCCATGTGAATTGAATTAACTGTTCTGTTGATAGGGCAACTTCGTCATGCACAATGCTTAGACAGATTAAATGACAAATTATTTCATTAAAACACATTTTGGTGTTCTTGATTGTTGTTTGTTATTCACATAAAATTGTGATGATGATTACTCTGTCATATATTTAAGAAGCTTAAATGATGTCCCTTTAATTTAAATAACAGTTTCAGGACATAGAAGAGAAATGACAGGACATGCCAATTGCAAGGTAGAGAATGAATAAGAAAAAATTCTGGTAAACTAAGCAATCCTCATTTAAATAATAATCTTGTCTTTACTTATTTTGTACATAAGGGCCATCAAACAAGACAATATCTTCTTACATTTTAATTCATTCTTATTCCCTATGATCTTCAAGTCCCCACTTGACCTAATTTCAAATACTTCATTTTACTATTTAGAGAGAGAGAAACAGAGAGAGACAGAGACCCAGAGTAGAGAGACAGAGGCAGAGAGATAGAGAGAGACAGACAGGTAGATAGAGAGATTGACAGAGAGACAAACAGAGAAAAAGAGACAAAGACAGAGAGACAAAGAGGAGGAGAGAGACACAGAGACTGATAGAAAGACATAGAGAAAGAAAGAGAGAGATAAAGAGAAACACAGAGAGAGCTTACTGTAGTAATAAAAAAATGGCTAACTGGAGTCAGGAAACTTGAGTTCAAATCTTACCTCTTCCTAGCTGTGTGACCCTATGTCAGACTTTTAATCCTTGTGTAACTGAGTTGCCTCAATTGTAAAATGCATATAATAATCAGTACCTTTCTCCCAGGGATATTGTAAGAATCACTTAATACAGTTGCTTGCACATGAGTAAACCTATATAAACATTTATTCCCTTTTCCCTTCCCTTCATATTCTGCCTCTGATATGTGTTTAAAGCTGTGTAAGTTATAGCAAGTCATTAATCTAAGTCTTAGTTTCCTCATTTGAAAAATGGATATAATAGTTGCTAACTCACAATGTAGTTGTGAGGCTCAAATAAGAAGACTCATTGTAGTTTTACAAACCTTATAATTGTTATATATAACTATATAACAGTTATATATAACTGTTAGCTATTAGTATTAGCCTAATTGACTTGACTATGGAAATAGTATGTTTGTGATACTTTTCTAAGAATTCTCTTTTATTATGTTCCCTAATTTTGGGGGGATTGGCCTAGGTCTATTCAGTTCTGGTCCTTCAATTAAATGTGTAGTATAGATATGTAATAGCCTGCTGAACTAATTAGCATATATTCCACCTGGGGCAATATAATGATCCTTCTGCAGCCTGGGAGGTTCCCTCCTCTTTGCTACTTTAGGGAGTTTATATTAGACCAAAAGGGGCACAATCAATCAATCAAAGCCCTCCAAGTCCCCACGTATGAAATATCTAATTTCTTCAGAGCTTTGACTACCTGCTTTATACATTTGTATCTTTCTCTAGTTAACCTCAGGCCTCTTTCTGTTGGAATAAAAATTCAGATTAGTAGAAATGTTTAGGTAAAGAAGCAGCAGAGTATTGCAGTGTTTCTTGATTGGGAAAAGACCAGACTTTTTCTTGGAATAGTTTTCATTTCTTAAAGAAGTGAGTATGACTGGCAGCTTTAGTCCATGTCTTCTTCAAGAGAGGCTCATTGTTTGGGTTTTAATGGCTCTGAGGTTAAATAGTAATTGTTCCAATTCTAGTTAGAAACTCTGAGCATCTTCCCCTCCCAGATTAATTCTTCTGAGAAGGCAAGATAGGCCATTTGTTCCCTCAGTTCTCAGCTAACTTTTAGTTACTGATTGAGTGTTGCCTCTGGCAAAGTAAAATCTAGGAAAGAACTTAAAAAGGCTAATGTTTCCCAGTGTACCTGGCTTTATCTCCTGCTGTGATTTATGTCTGGCCACAGGGTTCTGATGACTGGAGGAGACAGGGAGGCTAATGACTTTGCCCAGTTCTGCCTCACTTAAATCCAATTCACACGCAAGTCATGATATTACTTTCCTAATGCCATAGGTTTCTCTTCCAGAAGAAAGGACAAACAACAAACAAGAAATAATCCTCAACAAAATATCTATCTCTCATTTATGTCACAATTCAGTACTACTGCTATTACTATTACCACTATTAATAATAGTTAGCATTTATATAACACTTACATAGTAGTGTCAGGCACCATGCCAAACTCTATAATTATTAACTCATTTGAGACTCACAAATGTAATGTTCTCTAAAATATAATGTTCTCTGGGAATAGGTTTCTTAGGGGGCTTCTGGAGGCAGCCTTCGTTTCAGTTCAGTAATCACAAGTGCAGCCAGGAGTTAAAGTCCAAATCCTTTATTGTCTCCTTCAAAATCTTATCTCCTTCATTTGGGGATCAGCTAGTTTTCTGGAGGCTTTCCGGATCTTGGTTTCAGTGTTCTTCCATAGGACAGTCTGACACCACTTCTCTGTCTTCCTTAGTTCTGCCCAACTGCCTTCTCTGACTTCTGAATCTGCTGACCTAATCCTGGCTGAGGCTCCCAGAGCTTCTAGTGGATATGTCCTTTCTGGTCCTGACAGCTCCTCCTTATATGTTCCAAACTGAGTATATACCAATCATTATATCACTAGGAAACCATTATTTGTTGTAGGATTAAATCAATGCTAAACTAGATTTAACCACTGTCTCCTCAATTCCACTTACTTAGCACCTTGTTTCAAGTTCTGGTCCATAACACACAACAACCCTGGGAGGTAGATGCAATTACTGTCCACATCTTACAAAGGAGGAAACTGAAACAAACAGGTTAAATGATTTGCCCAGGGTCACATAATTAGTAAGTGTCTGGGACTAAATTTGAATTTAGGAAGATGAGTCTTCTTGACTCCAGGCCTAGAACTCTCTCTGTGGTTCTGAATACCTACCTACTTTTACTTTCCCTTTTCCCTTTTTCTAGTTGTCCCTAATTGGCAATTATTTTTCTCTCAGCTCTTGATTTGTTCCTTACTTCCTCTTCTTTGCCAGGTATTCAAAATCACTTTCTGTTTCTGAATGTGTTTCTGCTTTCATATTAAGTTCCTTATGCAAAAGGAGAATGGATTTATTTCTAGTTCTGATTGGTCGATTCAAACATGAAGCATTCCTACAAAACAAAGGAAACTAGTTTCAAATATCAATGGATACGCAACACTGACTGATGGTGAGAAATAAACAAAGAAAAGGAGAATTGGTGAATGATGACATATGAAGGAGGGAAGGAAGAGAAGATAGAAAAGGAGCAAAATGAGACACCATGAGATGGACATATCTAGAGAGAAAGGAAAACAGAAAAAGGCAGCAACTAAACTACTTGAAGAGGCAATAAGCATATACCTTGATTTCCATGTCTATAAAGACATTTCTTAGTTACATTCTTGCCACTCAAATATTCAGTAAACTGCAAAAGAAAGATAATATTTTGGAAGGAGAACAAGAAAAAGAAAAGATTATTATTGACATTTTCAATTACTGATAATATCCAGTATTTAGTAGCCTGATGGAAAAGGTGGTGTTCCTTTTTTGAATTCAGAATTTTCACAGCATGAGTCCTTCTTCCAAATTTAAGAAATACTAACTTTATTTTCTTATCCTGTACAATTTTCAAGAATGATCTTCTACTAATCCTTTATAAAAATTCAAATAAATAGAGTATTACAGGGGTGTTAAATTATATATATATGAGGACTACCTCTAAATCTTTGTTCACTAAAATTTTTTTTGCAAATTTGGAAAACTGAGAAAGCTAGAAGAATCATTTCTACCTTATTCTTTCCTTTCTATTAAAGTTTGGGCTAGTTCCTTTTTCATCTGCAATTTCTGACCAAATTCTGTACTAACTAAAATTATGTTGTGCAGTTTCAATTTGAGTGGGTTGGGTGGTTTTTATTTTCTTAACTAATTCCTCTTTCTTATCTTCATAGCCTCTAAACCTGGTGTGACCTACAAACTACCTTTCTTTAACATGTATTTCAAGAGCACCTGAAAAAAGAAACAAGATTAAACCTATTCAAAGGAGAGCAGATTCTTTACTCCATTAACCAATAGTTATAGGGCTTATTTATGACATGTAAAGTGACATACCAGATGCTTAGCTCAAGGCTAAATAAAATGATCACTTCATTAAAATATCTTCATTTCATAATGCATGGATGGTGCAAAAAGAAAAAAAAATACACAACACTATTCAAAGTAACAGAAAGGCAGGATAGTAACCCTGACTCTTCCTTTAATTAGTCTAATAACCTTAGACAAATTTCTTTAGTTTCCTCATCTTTCCTCACAGAGGTTTTTGTTAGGATCAAATAAATGAATATAGATGAAAAAGCACATATCATATATCATTATGTTCAACAAACAAAAGGAAACATATCACTGCTCTGTGCTATCCTAAG
This sequence comes from Sarcophilus harrisii, assembly GCF_902635505.1. Classification (NCBI taxonomy): domain Eukaryota; kingdom Metazoa; phylum Chordata; class Mammalia; order Dasyuromorphia; family Dasyuridae; genus Sarcophilus; species Sarcophilus harrisii. Next base: position 95,511,836 of record NC_045428.1, read on the forward strand.
TTTAAATCTTTATTTTTCATTTAAAGCTAACATTTTAGAATAAGTCATAATGACATTCTTTATTTTTTATATGCTACATTAAAAACTAAATTGACTATATCATAACATAAAATTGAATATATTATTACATAGCAGTAGTTAGGTGGTATAGTATAGAGACCAATAGGTCTGGCATCCAGAAGAGGAGTCTTCCTGAATTCAAATCTAGTCTTAATTATCATCTATGTGACCCAGGGAAAATCACTTAAATCTGTTGTCTTAGTTTCCTCATATGCAAAATGAGCAGGAAAAGGAAATAGAAAAATACTTCAGTATTTCTGTCAAGAAAACCCCTAATGGGCTCATGAAGAGTCAGATGTGACTGAAAAGCAATAACAACAACAACAAAATAAAAAATAAAATAAAAACATAAAAAAATTGATTATAGTCATCAGAATCAACTGTCTGAACAAAGTCTTCTCATTGGCTAGAAAATTACAAGGGAATACATATGAGAAAAATAAAGATGAGAAGAAATTCCGTATGGTTAAAGCAATTCCAATTTATTTAAACAAGTTGCAGAGTAATATAGGGTAAAGGATGCTGCCTCTGCCTTTGGTTCAATTCCAAGGTACCTTTTCAAGGCTGGGTAAATAATTTAATATCTCTGAGATTCAAATTCTTCATCTTGGAAAATGGACAAAAGTACTTTTCATATTATTCTTATTATGTTCTACAGCCATTTAAGTTATGTAAAAATAGCTATACCAAGGCTTTACAACATTGTTTTTATTTTGAATATGAACACTTTGTAATATGGACCATTATAGAAGCTTCAAGAAGGGGGTGGGGAGAGTAATTCAGCATGAAACATACCTGCGGTCATCTCTTCATAAGCCCAAGTGAAGGAAGATTCTGTGGGCATTTATATGTAAAACTTGAAGGAAGACAAAAAAACTGTCATGAAATATTTAACAAGTATGTACCCACTATGATAATGCTACACTGGATAAAGTGTACAACAATATACAGAATAGTCTACAATCTTATGGAGCTTGTAATCCTCTGAGAAGATATAAAATATACACAGATGAGTAAGTATAAGGTAATGAGAAGAGGAGAGTTGGGTAATCAACAAAGATTTCAAGCAGGAAGCAACAGTCAATCTTGACCCTGAAGCAATATAAGGATTTAAATTTATTTATATAAACAATGAAAAAGGAAGCTACCACATTTGGACTCTTATCACCTCACTTCATGATGTCCTATACCATTTAAAAATAAATTCTGGGAAAAATAGTAATTGAATATTTATAGAATACATATATCACATGATCTTTCTTTTTTTCTTCTTAATGGTATTTTATCTTTTCAATTATATGTGAAAATAATTTTCAACATTCATTTTATAAGATTTTAAATTCCAAAATTCTCTGACTATGCATACATTTATGAAATCCATAATGAAAAAATAAAAAGTGAACAGGAAGACTTAAACACATATTAAGTGTTCTACAATGGATCATACATCAAAGATAACAAAATTAAACAATGTATAGAAAATAAATACATGGTTTATTATAATATTTACCAAGCAAAATATATTGAAAAGAAAACAAATAAATAATTTGCTGTGGAATAAAATAAGGACTTTAATAAGATAACTCATAAGACCATATAAGATACCATGACCTATGAAAACACAAAATTTTAACAACTTACTAAGTATTAAAATCAAATCAGGCATACAGGCAATGATGCTCACTGTAGCATGTCTAATGGAGGATGTCTAGCACAAATTCCAAAAAATGAGTGTTTATTGATGGCAAAGGTTTCCAGATACTCCTGCTTGTGGATTACAATTACCTGAGTATATGAGATGCAGAACTCTGGAAGATTTTTTTCACTGAAATCAGTAATGAATCTAGAGAAACTAGCCAATCAGTACCATAAAAATGGGAATGAAGGACAAATTTTATCCAGATTTTGGTATTTAATTAAAATACATCAGTGGAATTAACATCTCCATATGCATATATTGCATTGACACTACAGATAGAAATTAACTTAGCACAAAATTTAATAGGAAGAGCATCATGTATTACATTTAGGAAATAATATATCCCATCAAAGAGATCACTATTAAGAATTTAGCTTTGAAAAAGAAATGTGCAAGAATGATAAGATCAGAATGACACAAAATCTGCACCAATGCAAACTGACATCTTTATAAATGACTAAGATAGAACATAGGATAAGGTTTATCTACTGTTTATTGTTTTAAAAGTATTGGATTTAATATAGTAACTCAAATAATATCTCAACAAAGTATTTCAAATGCATGCATCAAAGTTATACAATACTCAGTGATGGATTTTGATTGTGCAGCCCTACTTTTCTCAGTGATCAGATGATTACTAAATCATATGCTCAATTAAATATATTCATCAGTGTCAAAGAAGTTGGCTTATGCCCAATTTAAATAAAACATGGATTTTCTGTCAATACTGAAGATTTGCAAATCAACAGAATATTTTACTAATTTCATTGAGATTGTTAAAAGGCTTAGGGAATAACAGTCATTGAATGTAAAGTTCCTGAGAACAAGATTCGTTCTTGAGTTATGCTTTTATGTACCTAACATAATTGAGCCACAGGAAAACAATAAATATTTGTTGATGGATTATATGAAAGAAATCAGCTTAACCATCCATACCAATAATAACAATAACAACAATAATAATAAAGGTACATTGCCCTGAAAATTATATGAAATTTGAAAGGCAGATAATCTATTGAGTTAGGCAGGCACACACAGCAAAAAGGCAAGAATCTAAATCCAGAATTGAATGGGGAAGATAATAAAAAGTCAAATATATGGGAATTTTAACAATTTACTCAATTATCACAAATTGTTTACTTTCCCCCTCCAGCTCATAGAGATGTACACTATGGAATATTACTGGAATATTACCATTTTGGAAAAACTAGGACGACCACCCAAAATAAGATGAAATACCTGGCAGACAATATGGGGTTCTGAATGGAGGTGTACCATTTAGCTCCCACTTGCTTTCTATTTTAGCAAAACTTGAAATTTGAAATAGACTAAGTCATGATCAATAAATCTAATGAGAAATCAAAGTAAGTGACTTCTTGAATTCAAAAAACTCTACAAAAAGTTATTCAAAAGCTAATAGGTTGTTACTAAGTGGGACCTCCAGCAAAGCCAGTGCCAGTACAGACAAAGTAGACTATAGCCTCCTATAATGGTCTTTAGCCTGGCAACGTGTCTAGAAACAGATTCAGAAAATTTGTGTAACTTGACAGACTGTATCTGGAGACAATAAGATTGAAAGCCCCCTATGTCTCCCAAAATATTAGTGTTCAGAAAGGCCCAAAGTAATCAGAAAGCTCCAGGGAAATCAGAAATTTCAGGGTTGTCAGAAACCTACAGCTGGGACCTTGTAAGCCCTGGGAAGTATCAGTGACAAATGAGGTATGACAACACTCAGACCGGAACAGCCTACTATCCCAGGGCTTCCCAAGTCCATACCATTCTTTTCTGAGTCCTCAAAATAGACACTGAAAGTTTAGCCCTCTTTTCTCAGAGATCCAGGAAGATGGAAGCCTGGGAGATAGAGATCAGAGCAAGAGTCCAGGTGACTAAGGGCAAGAATAAATACAGTGAACAACTCTAGTCCAAATTGCAGCAAGGGTTAAGCTAAACCTTAACACAAAAAGAAAATTCATAAATTTTATAATTTTAAAATAATTCTATATATTTAATTTTATACATATATATAGATGAAAAAATTGAAGCAAATAGGGTTAAGTGACTTACCAGGCTCACACAGCTAGCAAGTATCTGAGGCCAGATTTGAAGTCAGGAAGATGACTCTTCTTGAATCCAGACATGGCATTCTATCCACTATACAATCTAAGTGACTAACAAAAGCAATGCCATTATTGTAATTTGAAGGGAGGGGAAAAATTAGGTACAAAAATCAGATCTTAAAAGTTATTTTCTCTTAAATCTGTAAAATGACAATTTCTAGACTATACATTTATATCTGGGCACAGAGTAAATGAGAATTCAGTTCAAACTTCCCATTTTACAAGTGAGGAAACTGAGGCTCTTTGTAATCAAGACTTCTTGAGGTCATGCAGGTAGTAACTTGCAGAATCAAGATATTGTTATGCCCTTTGACTAAAATTCTGGTACTATTTTAACTAAACCATATGTTTCTCAACATTGAGGGCACAGGAACGTGTATCAATAGATATTATAATAGATGTTTGGCCAGAAGTTCTGAATTACTGTTAAAAAAAAATCATCACCATGACATCTTTATCTATCTAAGTAGGAATATCAATATCTATTATTCAAGTCTCTCCTGAAATAAGGTCTTCAGTAAAATTCTTGTATAAATTGTGACAAGTAAAGTCCATAGTATTGAATTATTATAACAAAATTGTTGAAATAATTTAAGGCAAAAAAATGTTCTGTATCATCCTTTTGGCCAAGAAATGCATTTAAAATTATCAGATTATGCATTAAAATTTTATTAGAACTAAAGGTTGTACTTTAAACACATGTTTTATTTTCTTATTCCCTAATCATATATTCATAAGGGTCAAAGAGCCTAAAAGAAAAAAAAAAGCAGTATTAAGAAAGTCCTATAGAGTCCCTTTCATAGGTAGCTATCCATCTATTACCTAAATATTCAGAATAAAGGAGACAATCCCTTCTCTGAGTAATGTGACTCAAAACATCCTGTTGTTTTTTTTTTTTAAATGAGGGGCAAGGATCACAAATTCATACTTTTAAATCAGTGCTTCTGAGTAATGTCCAAAGGCAATTAATGGTTCCAATAAAATGATTTCTGCTAATTATTTCTGGCAATCAGACATTTCAAAATGTTTTTAAAACCTGAGTTCCATTTAGTAATTTTTTTAGATTTTTAAAACAAAAATTGTCTTTCCTAAGTATTTTTGGATCAGTATGAAAAGCATAAATCAGAAACTGAGCAAAAGAACATTTTAGATATGGCTATTTTTTGATCCATTGATCTTTGATATTATGACTTTTGTATTTCCTATTGGTCATATAAATCATATTTAATACAGAATAAATCAATAATAAATCATTAAATCATAAAATTAGGCCCATATGATAATGCTTTTTTTCCCTTTTTCTTTTCCTAAGTGATACTCATAGAATTACACTTCAAAAGGTTTATGAAATGTGGCCTTAAGAAACGCACAGTGACCAAATGTTAGTAAACATTATAAAAAAACAATAATTTCTATATTAGTATGGAGAACCAGTATCAAAAACCTGAAGAAAAAAATTGAATGTTCCCTGGAAGAAATGGAAAAGGTTAAAATTCATCATTTTAACTGATAGGCTTTCTTTGAGAAATAACTGATGCAAAGAATACCAAATGCAACCTTAATTTGATGCTTTCCAAATGCATTCCTCAAATATCATAACTCTTTTCAATGATAAACAAGATTCTCATACTAATTATGGATCCCACAGTTTATTTTATTTAAAAAAGATACATATAGTTATATCATATACCTATGTGTATAGTGTATGGATATGTATATAATATGCACATATATCATGTATTTATATCTATACATGTAGATATTTACTATAAATATAAATAACCTTTGGTGCTTCATAATTTGATATTATTCAATTTAACTTTCTGTTTAATTTCATAAATCTCATGTTTAAATTGAGCTTGAAATTATCTTTCATGTTGCCCATGAAATTGGAGCAATCCTTACTCCTAAGATATGGAAAACCCATAGGTATCTAAACTATAGTATGGAGTTAGAATCAGCAGAAATCTCTTCTACTTCTCTTCTTCTTAGTCCCTGCTGTTCCTCAGCTGTTGGGAAGTGGTGTAAGTAAGTGAGGTCAGCTACTTTTTTCCCATTTCTTAGCCAAAAGTAAACAAGACCTAATAGGAAAAAAAGGCCAAGATCAGTAATTTTCCTTTGATTATATCCTCAGTCTAATTGGTTACAGTTTTTTCTCCCATTTTCCCATATAAATCATTTAGTATCCATTGCCTGTTCAACTGTATTAGTCTTCCTTTTCCTACTACTCATAAGAAGATGCAGAGTTAAAACCAAACACTTTCTATTTAAAAACTATTTCCAACTGCCTTTGCTTTGGAATTTCTGTTTTTCTGTTCTATTCTCAAGGTTCTGGATTTATATCCATGAGCCTTAAAATGTAGAAAGACAGCAAGAATAGTAGCAACATTCCCTACCAAAATCCTTTTCTGATTTCCTGTAGCATGGAAATGAAACTAGGCCATCTAAGGCTAACAGTAGAGCAAAAACAAAACAAAACAAACAAAAAAAAAAACAAACAAAAAGTCTGGCATTGTGGGAAAAGACGGAAGAACTTTAAGGATGTGCAGAAGAACAGAAATCTACACTGTTATCCAAAACCTAGAAACATTTAGAGTCTTACAACCAAAATTTAGCCACCAGAAAAGGTAATGATTTCTTCTTGGCTAGAGTAAATTTAAATATTATAATATAGAGAGGCAATGATTTACTATTGTAAAGGAAGTGTCAATTCTGATTAGATTATGAATATTTGAAAATCAAGGCTTATGTAGAAGCAGCATTTATGTAGAGGAAGATTATTCATACCCAACATCTTATTATTTTCAGCTTTTTCATAAATGTAGCTTGTAAATTCAGAAGCAGCTATATGTACTGTGGATAGAGCACCAAACCTAGAGTCAGTAAAACCTAAGTTTAAGTTTGACTTCAGATACTTAATTGTGTGACTCTAGACAAGTCATTTTACTTCTCTGGGCCTCATTTTTCTCAACAGTTAAATGGGGGTAATAACAATAACTACTTCTCAGGATTACTCTAAGGATAAAGTTAGATGTTTATAAAGTGTTTTTACAAACTTTAAAGTATTGTGTAAATGCTAACATTTACACTACCACAGCTATTATTATTATTATATATTAGTGACCCAGAAAACGTTCCCATTTTAAGCATCAAGGAAGTTGAATGAAATCTCTAAATTAATTTTTTCTAATATTCTTCCCACTTTTTAATACTTTCTATCCCTTAAAATAAATAATTATAGAATCCCTAAATTAAAAGTCAGTGGATATTTTTAATGTTATCTTCAGAATTCTTTAAAAACTTTTTTTCTAGGGGCAGCTAGATGGTGCAGTGGATAGAACATTGTCCCTGGAGTCAGGAGAACCTGAGTTCAAATCCAGCCTCAGACAATTAACACTTACTAGCTATGTGACCCTGGGCAAGTCACTTAACCCCAGTTGCAACTTTTCTCTTTATCTAAATGTTTACCTATAGTCTTGTTTGAAGAAAAGACTAGGCTAATGATCTGGACTAGCTAGGCAGCACTACTATTCTGTGTGCAATTAGCTAGATGGCTATGTAACATATTCAAAACAGTTAGGGTATGTTTTACTAAAATAATTTGGAATAACTATGAGGCATGGCTTATTCTTCTACTGATTTCTAGGGCTGAGTTTGCATTAGAGTTGCTTTATAGCAGAGATGCAAGCTGTTTTCACCCCAAGACTGAAGCCAAGAGGATCAGGATCACTAATGTACCATCTCCAAAACTCTTCTAGCCTTTCCACATAATGAACAATCAATATTCTGCCTTGAAAATTTTCACATAAAGTCTCCATAGGGCATGAATAAAGTGAAATATAAGTTTGTCTGTGAAGTGTCTGCTAATCAAAATCAAACAAAATTTACATTTCTTGGCAATTCATGACCTCTTTTATGATATTAACAGTCATGATTTCTATTTCCATAATAACTCAATAACACAATTGTTATTAGCAGTATGTTCCTACTGTTAAATATAATTTCTTTAAATGAAAGGTATTTAGCAAATCTTACAAAGAATATTTTAAATAGTAAAGGTTTAAAAGTGACTTCAAGCAATATATATCTTGTGTATTCATTGCCTCAATTGCTACTTACTCTTAATCACTGAATAGATGTGACCTCAGTCAAATTGAGACCTGTTGAAGCTCAAGATCTCCCATTTCTTCCAGAACCATCTTCAGTGTCTTGATCTCTATCTTGCCACTTGACCCAGATGGCTCTTCAGGGGAAAGTGAGGCAGGTGACCTTGCACAGCCCTTATTCACTTAAATCTAATATACATGTCATGGCATTACTTCCCTGATGTAAATGGTCTTCTTTGAGAACAAAGGACAAACAACAACTTCTGTGCAAAAAATAGTATACTTTTTATATGAACATTTACTACCACTAAGGCTCTTTTGTTCAGTTGTTAGAGCATAAGACTAATAAAGTCAGTAATTACTTTTATCCTCAAGTGTGAATGTTCCACAATTCCAGAATCCAGCCCTGATGGTCTGGTAGTTGGCTTGGAAGTGCATGGCCTTGATCATTTGGAGAGTGAGATAAAGGATTATGAATGGTCTTGCAAATCTGTCCCCACTGCTGGGCAAATAACTCGAAGTGTATACTTTTTTATTTTTTAATTGTCTCAGCCACATTTGACTCTTCATAACTCCATTTGGGATTTTCTTGGCAAAGAGACTAGACTGGATTGCCATTTTCTACACCAGTTCATTTCATATATGAGAAAACTGAGGCAAACATTATGAAATGTCTTACTAAGGGTCATATGGCTAGTAAGAATATGACGGTAGATTTGAACTCAGATCTACCTGATTCCAAGCCTAGGATTCTATCCACTTGATCACCTGCCTGTCCCTAAAGTATACTTAATGTATTGAATCAAAAGGTCTTATTTCTGGGGATGTGATGGTTTTCATTCCCTGTGATTCTGTCAACACTATTACTCACATCCTTCTGCTGAGTCAATTTCATGATACTCTTATGTAATCATAGCAAATTTGTTCTAGAACTAGTGCTTTCCTTTTCCTCTCCCTTTCCAAATCCCTTCTTTATATATTATTTCATTAAACTTCAACATATTTTGTATTGAGTAATTGGTGCTAGCCAATACAATAATATAAAATAGAATCAATCACTATTGTCATAATTGTACCTGATTTTAGAGTATCTGAAGAATGCTAAACATTGATCCTATCCTCTATGGCCCAACACACTAAACTGCTAGTGGAAGTTTTAGATCAGTTACTGTTTTAGTTCTATGTTTTGATTGATGACCTCTATTAATAACAATAGTCTGAGTTAGCTTTAAGATCCCCAGTGGGTATTAGGCCAACAAAAATTCTATATGTACTTCATGCTCAATATCTAGTCCTCTAAAAGTTTTGCTGAGCATTAAGAAATAGTTTATCAATCACTGTGATTAAAGACTTTCAGAATGCCCATCCAAAGCAACTATGTGGACATGCCATCTGTTATTTTACTTTTAAAATGCACTAGTCTATTTCTCCAAAGCACTCATTTAACATCTGAAATCATGTTCATTTTTAAGGTGTATGTGATTGATTGATGAAGATGAGCTTTTATTTTAATTATCAACAATTTCTGTGGCGCAATATAATTTTTGCTGTGCTCAGGGCCCTTTGCAAATCAAAAAGAATCCAACTAAAATAGTAATTAATGTCAAATGACTAGTTACAAAAGGCTCTATTTAATTAAAAAGTTCTAATCTTTGATTAAACCTCATCACACATTCTCCTGATTGCAAACTGTTGTCTGAAATAGGAAAGTAATTGGGTACATAATGTATTGTTTCTCCTGACTGACACCTGCTAATTGTGTAAAATGACTTTAGTTTTGTTTAAAAGTTGAAAATTATTTTACATATTTTGTGTGTACATGAACATGACATTTTGTTTTTCAAATAAAAACACTTAGGCTAAATCATAAATTCTTTCAAATAACAGAACTTCAGCAAGTTATTAAAGAAATATCTCTAAGTTCTTAATGTTTCCCTCATGGAGAAAGATATTTTCCAGAAATATTCCCTTGCTATAATATAAGAAAAGGAATAGTGGACTTACCTTCTAGAGCATTTCAATAACCATATGTTTTTAAGTTTAAAGGTGGAACTTTTAAAGATGTCTTTGCTTTTATAATATTCTGCCATCTACTTTTATTCCGTACTTAAGATTCTATAGCATTTAATGCTTCCTATTTTATCATATCATTAAATGTAATTATATAGCTTCGAAATTTTGAATGCAAAAAATGCATTCTTTTTTAATATAAAGGGATATAAATATATATGTATATTTGGTAATAGATGTAAATATGAATAGCTTCACAGGAAAAAATAACAACAATATCTCCAGGATGTATACTAGAGGCTGCTAAGGGTCATATAGTCCATCGTTTTTGATAGCAAGTTTATAAAGCCACGTATAATTAAAGGGGGCCCAATGAACAGAAAGGTTATAAAATATTCTTTGATAAGTTTTATCTCTCTTCTAGTGTGATTTTTCACCTCTACCTACAAACTATTTCCCAGCCTTTGAAAGCACAATAATACTGAACTATAACCCTTTTTTTCTTCATTTTTAATAAGTTTGTGAACCTACACACCAAATTATTCAGAAGCTGTGATTCAAAAGGAAAATAGATTCAGTAATCTTGTAGTATGTTTATCATTGATAATTTTGTAAAAGTATAAAACCATTTTCTAATGTAAGAGTAAAAGCTACTTGAGAAAGACAGGCTTCCAACAACAAATTCTTCTGATAATAAAAAGTTGATATCTGCTCTTTCCTCCCTCCCTTCTTTCCTCCCTCTCTTTCTCCCTCCCTCCCTTCTTCTCTCTCTCCTTCTTTCTCTCTCTCCCTCTTTCCTTCCCTCCTTTCCTTTCTTCCTTTCTTCCTTTTTTCCTTTCTTTCTTCTTTCCTTCTTTCCTTCCTTCCTTCCTTTCTCCCTCCCTCCCTCCCTTCCTTCCTTCCTTCTTTTCCTTTTCTTTTAAAATTTACTGGAGCCACACTAACCTAACAAGAAATAAATGCCTACTAGAGTTTTCCTCTTGAAGCCCAATTAAGGATTTGATTAATTAACAATAACACCGATTAAAATGTAACATCAAATCATTTATGTGTATGACTTATATGACTAAAGCAGTTTGCTAAAATTTGGGCATCTGACACTATTGTAAAAAATGGATTAACTTCATAAAGATAATTGAAACAATAAAGCACATTAAAAGACATCATAAAATGATACCAAAATTAATCTTGTTGAGTATTTAACATATGAAGTCAAAACTGATAACCATCTAGTAAAAATTCAGATACAAATATAAATTAACATGAATCTTAATGTCTCTCTTCTTTAAAAATACAATAGATTAATTAAACTTTTAAAAGACACTAGCATTGAAGGCTTCTTATCAGTATCAGTACCAGAATTATTCAGAGCACTTCTTTCCAGTATTTTTCCAGAGAAAAAACAATACTAATGATATTTCATTAGTTTTTCTACCTCCATAGTGTGGAAACAGTTCATACTCTATTATAAATAATAGGTACTTAATTAAACACATTTAAATTATCACATATAAATTAATGTTGAAACAGAAAACCTATTTAAGTAATTATAAAAAAGGGCTCACATTTCATAGCACTTTAAGGTTTACAATTTACACTGCATTGCCAACATTTTCTTTTCCTAAATATAACCTTGTTAAGTAGATGCTTTAAGAAGACTGAGATTCAAATAAATCAAGTAACTTTTAAAAGATCACAGCTACTACATGTCCAAGGTAGAATTTGACTCAGGTTTTCACTATGAATATAACTTTGTGTCTTGTACTATATTTTCTTTGGTTACAGATTAATAGCAGGTTTCCATTGACCAACTCTGGGGGATCTTCTTCAAGTCACTTTATTTTGAATTCAATTTTTCTAAAACTCTTATTTTTACCATATTGTAAAATATGATTTCTAATATATGTCAGCTTAAAAATATATGTGAATCTTTGTGTCAAATTATTATAATACAATAATATATACATGCTGTCTATATATGTGTGCATATATATGTATGTGTATATGTATATGAACTTACAGATAGGGTTTATTTTAAATAAGTTCATTTTCAAAAATATTTCATTTTTAACATACACATCAATCTAATTACTATATTCTATGTCACTCAATACATTTTGTGTTAACAAACAAAAAAAAACATAAACTTCTATAATAAAATGTGGCACATATTACAAGTACTAGTTGCATAAACAAGATCCAAAAATAATTAGAATACCGCACCCATATTTAAACAACAGTCTGAATGAAATGTGATGTATAATGACTCAGTTTTATAATCCTTTTAGTTGATTTTTTTGTGCTTTTGTTGGTGTTAGGATTCTGAATATATATCCTGAACAAAATGGATGCTTACCTATAATAATTAATCTAATTACACAGAGTTCTTAGGAACAGGTTGATATTTTATTAGAAACAACAAGGAGATAACATACTTGATAGACATGAGCCAACACTCATTCACATTTACAAATCAAAAAAAATTTGAAGTTGATATGATTAAAACAAAAAATATGTAAATCCATGGTACAATATACTCACATATAAACAATATGAATTTTGTTTCTGTTTCTTGTTTTCATTTAGGATGATTTGTCCCTACTAAATTATTTAATTTTATGTTAAGAATTTGGTACTAAATATTATATGTCTTTTTCTGTAGACCTCCTCTTTCTACCTATGCATTCAGAGTTTTCTCATCTCAAATAGATTTTGATTCATGATTCATTTTGTTAATTACCTCTATTTCCAGCTTATTATATGGAATAAGCCATCCTAATTGCTATACCTTGCTAGTTAACTTTGATTATGGTGATGTCTAGCTAACCAGATGAATCATTCTACATTAAATTTAGTCATATTAGACTAAATGATGGCTTATCTCTTCAATATTAAATCAAATGCTTTGAGTCTTCCCAATCCCACTGTTCACATGAAACAAAAATTTGGGTGAGAGACTGATATTTTCAACCATCTTAGTTACTGAATGAAAATTCCAGTATAGCAATTTGTATGTTTCATTAAAGTAAATCAAAAACAATAACAACAAAACCCTTAGAAAATCTCAGAATTCATGATTGAAATATATGAGACAGAAATGACCTGAATTAATCAGGATTTTTAAAAAATACATAATGAGATAACATGTGTACAGAATTTTGCAAACCTTAAAGCTCTATATAAATTCTAGTTAGTAAAATGTTGTTGAATTTCAAATTTGCAATATAAATTATATTTGTAATGTCCTGAAAATTCAATCTAAAAATATTGACATTCTAGACTAATTTATTCAGTTGCAATTTAGGGTTAGGTAATTAAAACACATTGATTCAATAACTAAGGAGAAGTCCTAAGTTACAGAACAGAACACAATCTAAATTTTATTTCACTCAGTACTTAAGAGTGCTATGCATATAATTGATGAATAGTAATATTTATTAAGTGGAAATGAAATATTTCCTTTACATGGATAAATTAGTTTTGTAGATCTGCTATGATGAAATGTTTGCCAGGTAAATTTATTCCAAGTTAAAAAAGACAAATATAAACATGTTGGTATTTTTTTCTTATGTCTGACTCTTCATGATCCTTTTGGGAGTCCAGAAAAGATACTGGAGCAGTTTGCCATTTTCTTCTGCAGCTTATTTTACAGATGAAGAAACTGAGGCAAAAAAGACGAGTCTTTCTTACTTGAGGCTTGGCACTCTAGCTATTGTACCACCTACTTACCCTAAAGTCAAATACATATTAGCTTATTTTCGTTAAATAATATTGAAGTAAGGAGTAGGAAGTAGGCACGGAGTGTAATGGATAGAAGGCCAGCTCTACTTTTGGCATTAGATTCAAGTCGAGCTTTTCATGTATACTAACTTTGTAGCTATGAGCATAACTTATTACTTTCCCAAATGACTGTCTAAGACCATAAGTATTATAGAATTACACTGTTAGAGAATATGTAAAGTGTTCACACTGGAAGTTCCTAATGCTGATGAAATCACAAGTCCAAATAAAAAAGAAAAATATCACTACATACATATATATATATATATATATATACGTACACGTTTCTATATATCTATATAGAAAGAATTTAGAGAACCATTCCCAAATATTCACAAGGACTATTTGTGCCTGACCTTTCATAAAGCATTCTGAGTTACTATTGTTTTTATCAGCCATAATTAAGACACACTGTAATTTGACTCTAATATAGTGATGTCATTTTGTTCCTCTTTAAGAATGAAGGACAACAACCAAACATATGCATATATTTCACTATTGAGAGTGTATTCATTTTCCATGTTTCTCTACTCATTTAACTATGTTTGTGTGTTTATGTATGAGTGTTATGTGGAAAGAAGGAGGGAGAATGAAGGAGAAAGAAGGAAAGGAAGTGAGAGAGGGACAGAGAAAGTGAGAATAAGAAGGAAAAAGAGTAGGAAAGGGGAAAGGAGAGGGAGAAAAAAGAGAAAGGAGAGGAAAAGGAAATATTTTTGCTTGTGGTTGCATTTATTTTATTGTGATAAATTTAGGAATAACGTTAATAACATGTTTCTCTCATATAACTTTCTAATTTTAGTACATTTCTCTAATCACAGAGAACAGGCCACATTGGCAGCTTGGTGGCATAAAAGAGTAGAGCATTAGACCAGGAGCATGGAAGACCTGACTACAAATTCAGCCTCAGAATTAACATCTGTGTTATCCTGGCAAATCATTTAAATTCTGTCTGCCTCAATTTCCTCTCTTGTAAAGTGGGAATAAAAGCATGGCCTACTATTCAAGCTTACTAGAAGATAAAGCTGGGATAACATTTATAAATTGTTTCACAAACTTCAATGGGCTATATAAATGCTAGTTATCATTATGTTATTATTATCATTATTACTATTATATTATGGGTAGCGAGGTAGTATAGTGGCGGAGTGCTTGGCCCAGGTCAGAAAAATCTGAGTTTCAATGTGGCTTAGGCACTTACTAGATGTGTTGATCCTAGGCAAATAACTTAGTCCTGTTTGCCTCAGTTTCCTCTTCTATAAAATGAGCTGGGGAAGGAAATGACAAATTACTTCAATACCTTTGCCAAGAAAGTCCCAAATGGGATCAGAAAGTTGCACATGACAACAACTAAACAAAATTAGTATTATGACCTTTTAATGAATTTTAAAATTACCTTTAACAGTTTGAAAAATCAAAAATTAGAATAAAGGAAAAAATACAGGACCAAAAATGTTATGAAGACAATAATCTGAGATATGAAGAGACCATGTGCATGGATGGGGGGATAGATCTATTTATTACAACTTAACATGACATCACTAAATAGTGCTTCTCTTGAGAATTATGACTCATCTGAAATAGAATCTGTTCCTTATGCTTATATTATATGTGTATAAATAGAAGCAAGCATGAAGGAACATCAATGTAATTAGATTTTTTTATTAGAGTACACTGTGGGGAGGACACCTACAGAATATGCAAGAACTTAAAGAAATTCTGATTCTGGGACTGTGAGAGGATACAAAAAAGAATAATTCAATCAGAAATTTGGAACTGGGACAATTAAAAAAAAGAGAATCATAGTTTTGCAGTCTAGGTAGTGTAAACTACCTTAAACTCCTTATAACTCAAAGGTCAAAAACTGGATTGGCAGGAGGATTCTAGGAAAATGGTGGAGTAGGTTGGTAAACTTCAAGCTCTCCAGATTTCCCCCACTAATAGAACAAATTTTAGCCTTAAGGTGAAATAGGCCAGTGAAACATAAAGGAGACTTGGGGTAGAACAGGAGATCTTCTGGGATAATTTCAGAAGAGGAGAAGAAAATCCTCAGGCTGGGGATTAACCAGTATGAAGAGCTAGCTTCAGAAACTTCAAGACAGGATCCCTGGGGTAAGCTGGGTAAGACTGGAGCATCAGCAAGAACCACAGAAACTTTCACCTCCTGGATTTTGTGTAGAGTCAGAGATCTAAGTACAGGAAGAGGGAAAGAACCTCAGCAGCTGTGCTGCTGAGACATGGCCCTAGGAGAGAAGGAACCAGAACACCAGTGAGTGCAGAAGCAGGGGGGCAGGGATGCTGCTGGCTGCCAGCACTGGGAAGAAGAGGGATTTCTTGTTTTGGGTTTCTAGGTCAGAGGGAAGAGATGAGGTGAAGCTAGAAGTACCATCCTCCCACCCCAGGATTACAGTGATTACACTAATAGTTCTTATTAAAAATAAATAAATAAATATTGAACAGGCAAAAAGGAAGAACTCAACTATAGAAACTTATTATGGGAATAGGAAAGACTAAGATTCTTGTTCAGAGGAGAACAGCAGAGTGAAAAAAAAAACAACTCTTTTCTACCCCAAGGAGTAACATTAAATGGCCACCTGCCTAGAAAGAACTCAAAAAGACTAATAAAATCAAATGAAAGAGATTGAGGAAAAACTTTTAAAAGTCCAAGAAAAACATAATTATGAAAAAAGTTAACCACTAGAAAAGGAAATACAGTTTCCTAAATAAGAAAATATTTTTTTTGAAAATTAGAATTGGGCAATGGGAAGCCAGGAAGAGACTGAGAAATAACAAAACAAAATATAAAGAATGAAAAAAAATAGAACAGATTGTGAAAAAGTTATAAGAAAAACAACAAATCTGGAGAACAGATCAAGAAGAGAAAATATAAGAATAATTGGACTACCTGAAAGCTGTGACCAAAAAAAGAAAAAGAATCCACACCCAATAATGCAAGAATAATCAAAGAAAATTGTCCTGGATTGATAGAACATGAGAAAAAACTAGAAGCAAAAAAAAAAAATCTACCAATCACCATCTTAAAGAGATTTTTAAAATGGAAAACTCATAGGAATATTTTGCCAAATTTCAAAATGACAGATCAAAATGAAAAATTCCCAAGAAACAAACAAGAACCAAATCAAATATGTTGTATCTACAATGAGACTTGTACAGGATTTATCAGCAGCCACAATAAAAGATTGCGGGTACTGGGATAATATACACTGGCAATCAAAAGGACTAGACCTGCAGCAAAAATTATCCATAAGACTGAATGAAAAAATATGAACATTTAATAAATTTGCAGATTTTCAGAATTTTGTCTCAATCAAATCTGAACTTAATAGAAAATTTAACATATAAGAGCCGATATAAAAAATAAATTTCAAGGAATTCAACATGGGCAAATTGTTTATGTGTTGGTCATGGAAATGTATACTATATATTTAAGACTGACTTCAGTAATTGGGCTGCTTAAAAGAAAGATTGGGGCATTGTTGTCTATGATCTGATTCTAAAAAGCAGTACTGTCTAAGAAAATGTAAAAACTGTGATGATGTTATACAATGAGGTGCAGAGGAAGAACTGATGCAGAGGCATTGGAAGGGGAGAGGACTTATAGTTCTGAAAACCTACTCATATCACTATATACATATATATGTATGTATATGTATATATACACACATACATATATGCATACATATATACCATAAAGAGTATAGCATCCTTCAAAATCTATTAAAAAATTAAGGGGGGAGGAGGGAATAGGATAAAATAGGGTATAGAAGGATGTGTAGTATTGTGGCACTGGGACAAGGTGTTTAGATTAATGAGCAAGAGATAAAGGATAAGGTGGAGTATAGAAGGGTATATAAAGATAGTGAGACAAGATATGTAGATTAATGGGAAAGGGCTAAAGAGAAGGGGGAAAGCATAGGATGAGGCAGGGTACAGAAGGGTGTTTAGATTAATCTGAGTAAGATAAGGTATATAGATTAATGGAAATAGGAAAAAATGGTAGAGAATATAAGGGAAAGGATCCATGGATGAGGAGAGATTAACTGATAGCAAGGCAAATTAAGGAACAGAATTAAAGTAGAAGTGTTAGCAGAGATAGGAAATAAGAGATATACAGAAACACTATAACAAGAATCTGGACTAGTAATCATTGAACTTATACAAAGTTAAACTTAAAGATTCAATGAAGAGAGAAATCTACATTATGTGTCAGCCATATTAATATTGTTTTTAATGTATTGTTTAGATGTTTACATATGGGTAAATACTTTGCATGTGTCTGAGTATACATGAGTATATATGCATATAGGTCTATGTATGTGTGTATATAGCTATAGGTATATGTATGTGGATGTGTTGATAGGTGTGAATCTATCTATCTGTCTATCTGTGCTTAACTGTAGCCTGCTTGGAGAAGTCAGGGACTAGTTATGAAAGGGAGAACAAAGGAACAGAGTAAAACGTGCACAGCTGGGAGCAAAAGAATAACCTACAAAGAAGCAAAGAAAAAAAATGGACACTTGAAAATAATTTTTTCTATTATTATATATTTTCTTGAAATGGAAATGTATTGTTATATATTTTGAATCTTTCCTGATGTTCTGCTAGACATGAAACTGCTTTATTTTTTAATTTTCCTTTTCTGTCTTTCTTTTTTCTTATTTCATAATGAGTTGAGCAAATAAATTAAAAAAAACCAAACACACACCAGACTGGCCAATCAGAGAAGATGATTTAAGCCCTTCTGGACTGTCATAATAACAACTCTCTGATACTCTCTGAGTAAACAAGAAATACTGCTGTGTCAGCAACCACAAGAATGGATTAAGCTTGCACAGATATCCTGAGTCAGGGGGCACTTCCTTGCTTTATGGAAAGTGTACTCTTGGAATATAATAGACCAGATATTTTGAGTCAGGGACATTTCCTTGCTTCATGGAAACTCTGATCTTGGCTGATATTAGGCTAGAAGTCTTGAGTTAGGATCACTTCCTTGCTTTATAGTTTTATAGTTTCTTCACATCCAACCTTTTGGTGAGTTGTTCCAATTAGAAATTCACATATATGCAAGCCTCCTTTGAGAGAAATAAAAGCAGATATACAGCATAATACTGTTTTTTCCTTTCTTAGTTGGAAATCTGGAAAAAGGGTGACAATAAGTATCCTTACATTCATGACAACAATTATATTAAATTTGGATTACTAGATTTGTAGATAAGAGTTTCTCTTGTGAATATATATGTATATATATATGTGTATGTATATGTATTTATGTATATATGTGTGTATATATAAATATATATATATATATATATAACTATTGTGAGGTTAAATGAAATTTAATAGACAATTTAATAGATAATGGGTATATTATCTTGTCAAAGTTATTTTGTTTTTTGAATCTTAATGCCTTGTATTAAATAATTGCAACTTAATTGATCTTGTATAGTGGTTATTTTAAAATATATACTATATATCTCTCACAGAAATATTTATTTAGGAGTAGACCCCTTTTTGTTTTGTCAAGAAAGATCTCAAGTCCTCCCCCAGATCAACTTGTTGACAGCATAACACTGCTGCTAATTGGTGTATGTTTTTCTTTAAAAAGTGAAATTCGTAACCTTTATTTGACAGATGTTTGGGCAAAATGCCACATAACATTTTGAGAACTTCTCCATACTCTTTACAGTTGTGTTTATGCTATCACACATTTGGAAACATACAAATAAAAAGTTCAAAAAAGCAAAATACTGATCTAATTGGTTGGTAACAGATAAAAATATAAATTAGAAAGAATAATTGCTAACTATGTAAAAATCCTAATCAAATAAACTGTATTCAGCCTAAAAAACATAGTCTTTAATTTGAGGAACATTTGACAGTAATATCCATTGAAGTAGAAGGGAGCACAGCAGGATGGCTGTAGAATTTTAATTATAAATAAGTCCAATATTTTCCTCTACTGGTGCAAAATAATTTGTCATTTCCTGATGATGCATTTTGTCCATTCTTCCATAATTCAGCTATAGTTGCCTAATACATTATACCATCAGATATTTCAGTAAAATTATATTTATACTCATTGTTTCTTTGAAAAACTTTCCAATAGGGGCAGGTAGATGGCACACTGGATACAGTACCAACTCTGAAGTCAAGAGGACCTGAGGTCAAGTCTGGTCTCAGACACTTAACACTTCCTAGCTGTGTGACCCTAGGCAAGTCACTTAACCCCAATTGCCTCAGGAAAAAAAAAAGAAAAAAAGAAAAAGAAAGGAAAAAAAAAAAACCTTCTAATACTGTTAAAATAAGTTCATAACCTGCGAAGTAAAGTGGGAAATGATTAAAGATCTCAAAGAATCTTGGGTGATCAGTGCTAGGAAATTGAAGCTATTAACAATGAAATGATTAGCCAAAGTTCATATGTTTTTGATATGAAGTTTTATAAAAGGTCTTACTCCATATCATGATTTCTTTTTCTTCCAGCAGTTGGAATGAGGATAATATGCAAATTTGCACAGTTAGTTTGTGCTAATGACACTAAATGGAGCAACTAGCCAAGAACTATCTAACACTCATCAGCCATTTCATGCATACATGAATGCATACTACTTTTGACAAAATGAAATACATGTAAAGAAAGGGAGGCATTTGTACAAATTAGGAGGACACATAGTAGGTGACAAAATATCTATGAATTCCTGAAGATGGGTCAGAAATGACATCTTTGTTTAGGAAGAATAGCATACTTTCACTGTGCAAACTTTATTGCACTTATCCAGATGACTGAGGCAAACTTACCCTTACAGTATTGGTAGGGCTTCATTCTGCTCACATTAAAATCAATTTAATATTTTTCAGTACAATTGCTGATTATAGAAATGATAAGCCTCATACACCAAATACAAACACCCAAGTAAACTTCTTTTTGTTCAGTCATTCAGTCACAACCAACTTTTCATGACTCCATGGAGTATGCCCTATCCTTCTATCTATCTTTCAAAGTTTGTTCTTCCATGATACTATTTATCCATCTCATTCTCTGCCAACCTCTTCTCCTTTTCCCTTCTATCTTCTCCAATGTGAGAGTCTTTCTCAATGAATCCTGTCTTCTCATTATAAGGTTAAAGTATTTAAGTTTCGAGTAAATGAGAATATCAGAAATAAATTCTTTTGAAGCTGAAGTATTATGAAGACAGAAGAACTATACTCAATCTCTCAGATACAATAATCTACAAAAAACAAAACTTAAAACAAACGATGAGTTGGTAAAATTAGAAATATATGGAAAAACTTTTACATATGAAGGAAGATGTTATCCATTTTTAGAGAAACAAAGGCAAACAAGAAAAGTATGGCCTTATCAGAGCTATTGTGCTGAACTCATTGTTATATGCCTGTGAAACATGAACTGTATACCAGAGCCATATCAGGAAACTGAATCATTTTGATTTGAATTATCTTAGGAACATTCTGAAGAGAATCTGATAAGATACCAGACACTGAGGTCCTTTCTTGACTAAATGCCAAGCATTTCAACTCTGTTACAGACAGCACAATTCTATTGGGCTGGCAACATAGTTTGAATGCCAAATGTATGCTTGCCAAAGAGATTATTTTATGGAGAACTATACAGGGCAATGGCTCACAAGATGGTCAAAAAAAGTAATACAAGGATGCTCTCAAGGTCTTTCTTAAGAACTTTGGAATTAATTATATGACTTGGAGATACTAGTACAGGACCACCCAGTACGGTGTGTCTTAATCAGAGAAGATGCTGTGCAACAGAATTGCATTAGCTTAGAAGAAATGTGAAATGCTCCAAGTTAATGAGGTCATCCCAAATGTTCATAGGGACTACTTGTGTCTGACCTATGGCAGAGCATTCCAAGCTCCTATTGATCTGATCAGCCACACTTGGACACATTGTGACTTGACTCTAAGACAGTGATGTCATTCTGATCCTTTTCCGGAACAAAAGACAACAACTAATTAACCAAATGTATACATATATATGTAAAGGGCTGAAACTCTTGAGTTGATGCACTGAGGTTGGACAACCAAGCACTTAAGGCTAACTACCAATTAAACAATATTCTATTAGCATATACTTGGAAAATGGCCCTTCCCACTATTCTGTGCTGGCTTGATAATTGGCGTATACAGAGAATTGCAGGAGGGACTAGGGGGTGGAGTAAGACTAGCCAGAGTCACTTTTGGGTAGGAGACAAAGAGGAGAGGTCATAGAGATTCTGCATCCATCCAATTTACTTCTACCCCTAAAGACCAAGGACTTTTGCTTATCCTGACTCTGGCTGATTTTAAGGTATTCAGGGTGCTAACTCTGTCTTCACATATATACACACATACACATACATATACACATATACCTAGAGGCATATGAATGTATATATCTATGATTATAGATATCTATGTCTAAGTATATATATATATATATGTGTGTGTGTGTGTGTGTGTGTGTGTGTATATATAATATGTAGATATGCATATGTATGTTTGTATATAAACACATATATCTTTGTGCATGTATGTATGTCTGTATATCTTTACATTATAACCTTCTTGAGAAGAGGGTAGAAAAAAAAAGAATAAAGTAAAAAGTGCATAGCAAAGAACAAAAAACCCACAAGAAAGGAAAGAAAAGATGGACATCTCTGAATACAATGTACAGCATCTATTATATAGTCTTTCTTGAAATAGAAATGCATTGGCTTATATTTTGAATCTTCTCTTATGTTCTGCTGTGTACATGGCAATGATGTTTTCTTTTCCTTTTGTGTTTAAGTTTAAAATAAATAAAGAGATAGATAGATAAACAAACAAATGAATAAATAAACAATGGGGAAAAACTTTATAACATTGCTTTTAATAGATGTACTATGCTAATAATCTATGCACCACATGGAATGGAATGCTTTCCCAACATAGAAGTCTTGTGAAAAATACTAAAATTGTTTAAGAAAAGAATAAGCATCATATCATCCCTTTCATGCATAGAATTATTCAAAAATGCTTTTCCAGTGAGTATATAGAACATGATAATCAAATAAAATAGTAAAACTAATTACAAAAGCAGTTATTTTATTCAGTGTGCAGAATATCAAAAATAAAAGAAAAACCAAATAACATTTTTTACTAAGACAATTTCTATCTAAATTTCAGTAAAAAGATGAGAAGAATGTAATAACAATGATAATAATAATGGTTACATTATACATAAAACTCAATTTCAAAATTCCTTTATCTATGAATTGATGCCATATAGAGGGAAACTCTAAGCAGAGATTTTTGTGGATATCACATTGAGATGTAAAAGCCAACTCTACTCTATCTAATAGTTCTAATTGCTTGCCTATAGCATATAATCTATCAACACATTTTAATGAGAATTTCCTATGTTCCTGGCACCATGATAGGTGATGTGGGAAAAGTAGAAAACAGTTTTGTTGGGGAGAGTTTTCCCTAAGAGTCCTTGAGCTATAATTATGAAGAGATGTTAAACATACAGGCAATGCTAAAAGACATGACAGCATAATCACAATAAATTATGGTACAGTACATAAAGACTTTGATGGAGAGGAGAGAAATATAGACTAAAATTGCTAAGCTAAATTGTGGAGGAAAGTATACTTTGCTTGAGTCTTGGCAATGTGTAGACAAAGTGAGATAGGTGAGAGAAGATAGAATTATGAGGGAAGCTGTCCAATATGAGTAAAGCCATGAAAGTAGAACGTTTCCCTTCTATAGAGATTTCAATGGCTACTAGTAGATGGAATACATGAGAAGTAGTGGGAAGTAGATTTGTATAAATCTTTGTTGGATCATTTCAGTCATATCTGACTCTTCATGACCCCATTTTGGGGTTTTCTTGGCAAAGATACTAAAGTGGTTTGCCGTTTCCTACTCCAATTCATTTTACAGATGAGGAACTCAGGTAAACAGGGTTAAATTATTTGTTCAGGGGTCACAAAGATACTAAGTGTCTGAGTCTGGATTTGAACTCATGAAGATGGAGATGAATCTTCCTGATTCCAAACCCAGTGTTCTATCTATTGTGTTATCTAACTGCCTGAATTGTCAGGGCCAAATTCTAAGCTTTGCTCTGCTCTTTAAGAAAAAAAAAATTACATTAGTATATTTGTTTATTTGAAATAACCAAGTAAATGTTTTCATTTATAGCCTTGACTCATCTAGAATTCAAATTATAATTAAGAATACTGACCCTTGGAGAAAATTCAGTTTGTGCTTAGGAAGCTTAGGAAGGTGGCAAGGAGGAAGGTCTCTGTCTTTGGAGAATGTACATCAAAAAGTGGTGTGTAGAGAAAAGAGTTACAAGGAGGAATTAAGTGTTCATCCCTTTTCTAGTAAGGCACACTGAGTCAAAGTCCTCTATTTGTATGGTAATCTATCACATTGCCCTAATTGTTTAACCCTTTTTCATTAACCTGCTTTTAAAAAATTGAATTAGTTCTTATGTGGAAATGCTATGAAATACAACCAATTAATCCCCTCCCCTTTTTTCCCCCTTTCTTAGAATACTCTACCCTGATCACATCAACACTGCCCCTCACCTCTAATTAGACAGAATTGCACATCAATCTTCTAAAGAAAGGTGAAAGACCTCTATTTCTCAGTGGGCATGTTGACTATAGACCTAAATAATGAAGTGAATTAGTTTTAATGTGGTAAGTCTTATTTTTCCCTTGATTCTTAAAAGATTTACTGATAGATACTATAGCATCACAATTTTAGAGACATTTTTATTTTTTAAATTAGTATTATTTAATTTTTCAAAGATATTTCAAAGGTATCAATATTTCAAAGGACATAGTTTTCATGTCCTTTTGAACTCCTATAAAAGAGAAACAAAATTAAACCTTGCTCTTCTAATATTTGGTTGTTAAAGTAGCTTTCAAATGGTTTGCCAAATTTTACATTTTTAATATGTCATATCTGTGTGTATACCTATATATACTTATATATACATACATATGCAAATACAATGCATTTTCTACATGTAGATTATATTTTCAATAAATATATTTATTTAGAAAATATATTTTGTCTCTGAAGCTATAACATTTTTATCATTGAAAAGCATTTGTGAAAAGCAATTCCTCCCCCCCTACCAAAAAAAGTTTACCTTACTTTTATTTTACAGCATCATAAATTTGGAGATGAAAAAAGATTTTAGAAATCCTGAGCCCAACAGGACTAGTTTACAGATTTAAAAAAAATGAAGCCCATTGAAATATATGATTTTCCAGGGTCATTTACCTCATATATGTAGGCAGCAGTCTTGGAATACAGGTTTTTCAGGTATTAGTGTGAAATTCTATTCACTTACTACACTACCTAATTATCTGGAATTCTAACTTGTTAAGTAAAACTTGATGCCCAATAGTCAACTATGTTCTCATCATAGGCATAATAGCCTTGTTTACTTAATTCTACAATCTTGTGCAATGAACTGGATAAGTTAACAGTTACAAAAATATACTATTATATCTAATTTTGGGAATGTGATGAATTCTCATTGCTCAAATGATGTCTACATTTTATCTTCTGCACACCTTATTCCATGTATTAAATTTAATGCAAAGTAGGTATATTGTTACTATCATGTGCAAGATTTTTTTTTTGCATTATTATATTATGGCCAAGGCCTCTAAATTATAGAGAGTCTGTGTTTGTGTGCATATATGTGTGTCTGTGTCTCTGTGTGTGTTAATGTAGGAGGAAATTCTAGACCACAGATTCAATTTACAAACTTAATAGTAGAAATAAAGATCCATTAACTTTAAATCAATTCACACAAAATTAAGAGGCTCCCCCCCAGTAATTTACTTCATTTAGCAAGTGAAATGGGTTTGCAACTCTAGCTGTCACAGTATTCTAGTAGAAAAAGATTTTTATAATGTATTTTAGGTATAAAAAAGCAAGTAGTTACTGAAATACTAAATTTTATTCTTTATAGTTTGACATGCAACTACTATTTTTTTATTTTGTTTTGTTTTGCTTTTCTTTTTATCTTTTTTTCAATTCAACTGCAATTTAAAGGGAAACATAAGATGAGAGAATATCAGGTTAAAGTGTTTGGAGAGGAAGAACTTATATAGTGAGGACATAATGATACAGGTGAAACCTTATCCCTAAGATTGGAGAGGGTTAATAGTAATGATCCCTAATAATGTACAGTGGCTTTCTGTAGCATCTATTTCCCCAGAAGCTCAATGTGCTCCTTGGATATTTTTTCTCTTTTATCTCTGTGAGGGAACTATATGACAGACAGGCAGTGTAAATGCATCCTTATTGTGAAAAGTAATGTGGGATCAGTTATTATCACAAGTGGTCAGGTTGTTGGTTTTGCCTCTCCTAAAAGACAGCACCTCCAGTGACACAGTTCTTAGAAATAACATGCTGGGTCATCATTGCAATACTGACTCTGAGGATAGAGTGCCACCTACTGAATCAAATTTCTCGGGTGTGCCTGTTAGGCTGGTCTCCCAATTTTAGCTCTTTCCTATCCTGTTTTCCTGTAAGAATTGTCAGAATACTAACCTTTGGTAGTATAATGATTTTTAAGACTTACCTACCATATTTTAAAGTTTATTTTAAAGATGCAGAAATCTATTTTTGTTACATAAATGCATCTGACTCACAACTAACTTTTTGAATTAAAAGGACATGAATTTATGAATGTGTACAGTCTACCAAATAAATTATTTCTTCAAAGTAATCTTACCCTGCCTCCCACCTTATCTGCATATTACTAACAACCCACAAGGGGGAGCTAACATGTAACTTGTTCTTGGGTATCTTCTGAAGGAAGTCAGGATTGAGTAATTAAGACTTGTTTCTGGATTCTAAACTCAAGAAGTAAATTTTGTCAATAGGTTTTTAAAGCTCAGGATTAAAAAATTATCTACATGATAATTTTTAATTAAGGTAAAGCAACTTCTTTTTCTATTTTCATCAAAACAACAGATATATTTGGTTCCAAAGTTCCAATTTATAAATTCTTATAATACACATACACACCCTTTTCACACACCACACATATATTCATGGTCAATGCTGGTTACTTGTTAAATAACTTAGAGTTTGTAAATTATTAATTTCATAAAAGCTTAAAAACTAACTTCTAAGGCACATCACATGAATCAGTAACGGATAATTTCCAAAACTATAAATTGCTAAAAATACCCATATTGAATCTATATTAATTATATCTTTACAATGAAATAAAAGATACATACCTTCCATATGTAAATTTCATTTCTACTTACAGTGAATTTCTCTTATTCTAGGCACTATTTGAGAACAATTTCCCAATAGAAGAACTCTAATGATTTTATTTATATGTTAATGTAAATGCTAAAATTATAGAATACATATTCTATAACATAAATGTCAGATATATTCTGACCTGTCCTTCTAAATTCATCTAAAATTCCAAGAATGTAAAACAAAAGCAGTTAATTTTAAATATCAAAATTAGATTTATCTTCCTTTGAGAGTGAGATTTCAAATTCAGATGTAAGATATGTGTACACACATGTTGTGCATGTGTATATATCTGCACATGTTACTGCTTGAAGAGGGAATTATTTAGAGGAGAGGGAATATCTATAAGATTAACTTTTTTAAGTGCTATAATTTCCCTTAAAATTGCATCCAAGTGTAATCTATTCTCATAATTCAAATATAACATTAAGAAGAAAGTAACCTATGTTGTCAGTTATCCTGTTGATACTAGTGACCTGAACACTTGTTAAGAAGGAAGAGTTTAATTTAAACTTCTTTAGAATTAAACTTCTAAAAAGAAAAATTTTTGCTTATCATGGAAGCATAAAATTCTCTCAAAAGTGTCCATGGCGGACAAAGAGAAAAACTGAATCTAATAACATGCAGGACCACCCTACCAAAACATTTCAGTCATTCTAATATTAGATGTGAAAGATTATATATATTTTGACAATTATAAAACACTATTATTCAGACATTAGAAAAAGATCTTTTAAAAATAAAATCAAAACAGGAGAAAAAGCAAGGAAGAAATTAAGGAAAAGCCTGCATTTTAGTCATAACATTATTTTTCATTCTTCATAGCTTCAGCTAAATGGAAAAGAGTACTAGCTGACTTGAAAAATAAACTGGCACCAAACATCTTCTTTCAAGGAAGACATCTTATTTTAGAAGAACTCTGGCAGGGCAAGTTTTTGAATCATATTACTACAGTTGCTATTAAGACTTCTAAGAACTTCTTAACTGTCTCTTTATGAAGTGCTTGTCTGGGCATAATATTTAATTCACTTATTCAAAAAAGCAATGCAATTCTGTATAGAAATACCACCTCAATCTTCCCCCCCCACCCCATCCTCCTCAAGGAAATATATTTAAAAAATTATTTTGTATAGAAACCCAGTTCCATTACCTTCCCTTGGGAGGGAATATAGTCTCTCATTTAATATTCTCCTGATTAGTGTCAGTAATCAAAGTAATGGAAAAGGTATTAATTGCATTGTCTAAATATAAGAGCCTACATAGAAAGGAAGGTTTGTTTACCTTCTAGTCTAAGAAATTTTTAACACATATCAACAATCCATACTTGAAATTCTCCAGATTAACATAACATATTAATGTACAACCCCTTTTCATTTATATAGCAGCTTTCTTCTAAGAAACTCTAAACTGTTTATTTTCAGTGAACATGTATATGCATTGATATTGTGTAAATCATCTAGAACACTTTGGATTTTCAATAAATATTAACAATGGTGGTAATATAATTTCATTAGAGTTTGAAGCATTTATTTGTAATTACTATTAATCAGTATGAATCTAGTCTTTTTGTAACTGTAAATTCAGCTACATGAGACTGAATGGGGTTAAATCAATAGTCAGATACATAGGCAAACTGTCACTATACTGTAATTTGTCCCCAGCACAATCTAATTTATATTTTTAGGGATGGGAAAGAATTGAGGGAATCAGACTGCATGCCCATATTTTCATCATACATTTGAGAAATATATCGTATTAAAGAAATCAGGAGCAATCTCCCAAGAATCATCCCTGAAAATCCTATGAAAGGAATTCTTCTGTTAGGTAAAGGAAGTCAAAACCCAAAATAGGATTTTCAAAGTTGAAAGTAACTATGGATAAGGAAGAACTCACAAAAGGGAGTGTCATTCTCAACAACCATTTCAAAAAAGTAAAATTTCCACTTAAAATTAAGTTTTAAAAAAGTAGATGAAGGGGAAAACTCATTTTGGTATACAACAAACTTTCCATATTCCTACAGATTAGATAGAAAGTATAGCCTACCTATTCTAAATCTAATTCACTCTCCACTTGGCCCCACTTCCATCAGCATATGCCATAAATACACACTATTCCTGCTCAATACACTAGAGGGAGTCAGGGCATAATTACATAAGGGTTTTACATATACATATATTATATGAAAATATGCACATGTATACATGTCTATTAACATAACACTATTTCATTAACTATCCTCTGGGACTTAACCTTTCTGGGTTTAACAGCTATTATTAAAAAATAACAACAACAACGACTTATTTACTTATTTATTCCCACATACATGTCTCTCCATATCTTGTTGGAAAGAGGTTAGAGAACAAATACCAAGGCAGTGTGTAACTATCTAAAGTGCCTTGCATGACTATCTTTGAAGTATTGTGTAGTCACCATAAATAAAAGATTTGGAATGCTTAGAAATCAATTAATTAATTATATTCAGTCCATCCCTTTTATAATTAAGAAATTATCTAGTGATTTTAATATCCATAAAACATCATCTTCCATGTTTGTGGTACAAGGACAGCTCTGTACATATTAGCACCACCAAAGCGCCTGATGTCCTTCAATTATACTTTGCAGGCAACTCATGCATCCAACTTATTTGCAAAACAAGCCCAGCTTTAACAAAGCATTGCATTCCTGATGATTAACTGCAAAATCCTACCCCAAGAGAAACTATCCATTTTGAAAGTGCAGACATCTCAGGATTTGAAATTCTACTAAAAAGAGCAGCGGTTTTAATTTCTAAAATCATTAGAGGCGCTCTTGATTTCCTAATATTTATAGATAGACACAATACTGATTCTAACTTCAGATTAAAGGTTACCCTTCCAAAGAAAACTCTCAGAGAAATTTAAAACAAAATAAAACAAAACAAAGCAAAAACCCAACTCTTTTTACCTGAACCTTAAAACAATTACCCCTGTAATAATTTATATACATGTGCCTGTCTATTTATCTTACTTATAATAGATCTAGATATGATTTTCTTTGTATCCTAAATGATTCAAGTTACAGGTTTGTACATCCGTCATACACAATTTATAAATGGCAACTCAACTTTATATTTATGAATCCTGATCAATATTCCAGCAATCAAAACACTCACCTTTTTTTTTTCTATTTCAATATTCCAATTTTCTTTTTGCACTAAACCTTTCCCCAGGATGGCAGCATCTCAAACAAATTCAGCATCCCTCAGTCCCCACATGTTGATGTTCGAAGAGTTTGGAAAGCGAGGCAGAATCCATGATTCGGGAATGAAGCACAGTTGTAGAGACGTGAGATGAAATGAAGCAGGATTTTTTTTTTTAAACCACAGTGCTACTTAGAAAACAGAAGGTTTAAAGAAAATATCAAAACAATTCAAAGCACTCTCCAAAGCTACTATTAGAGAAACTTATTTTTTTCTGGGGTTTATATTCCTTTTTACCATTTGAAAAAAAATATATGCAGGAGGAATGTAGAAGCTACTTGCAAAATGAGCACCAAAGGTTATATGATCTTTCGAAGACATTAGTTGAAATTACGTTGTAAAGGTTCTTTTTTTTTTTTTTTTTTTTTTAAAGAGGATTGAGGGAAAGTCCCAAGACTAATGTATGGAGGCAGGGAGGGCTCTGGCCTTTGGGGAACCTAGGAGGGAGATCTCAGTTTGTTGATCCTTAGACTGAAATGGGGTAACCGAGGGGCGTTGGCCCCTGAGTATTATAAACCTGATTTAATTTGTGGCAGTCTAAGCTTCTGGTATAGTTGATGCGTGTCTCTTTAAAAGAGAGGCGTTTTTACATTGCTGATACGGTGTATCTATCATTGCGGTTCTGCTTTTCCTCTAAAACACTTTAATAATCGAGTGACTCTCATTGCACGGATACACGAGGACAGCCGATTTTCCCCGAGGTTGAAGAAAGTTGCATATCGATTCCTGTTACAAGCTGCAGACGTACACGCGTGCAGTCACGCGCGCTCTCTCACACACATACAGCTGCATTGCTTTCAGAATAAGCTACAGAGACAACTGAAGTGTGCACAAGAGTGTCTGTTTTCTGACGTCTGTGCATGTATGTGTGTGTGTGAGTGTGTGTGTGTGAGAGAGAGAGAGAGAGAGAGAAAGAGAGAGAGAGAGAGAGAGAGAGAGAGAGAGAGAGAGAGAGAATGAGAGAGAGAAATAGAGACCTAATCCAGCATCTACTGCAAGGTTCCGAATCCTACACACACCCTGGGATCCCGCTTTCCTATGTTTCTTTAACACAGAGAAAAAATAAATTGCTTTCAACCCCCCCCTTTCCCCACCTCGTTTTCTAGTGGAAGACCATGGAGAAAGCTTTTTATATATAGTTAAAAGGCCACAGAGACTCTGCAGTGTAGAAATGAGGCGCTGCAGTTTACAAGCGACAAGCCCTTCTCACATTGTTAGTCTCCAATCTAACTGATCTAATCAATGACACCGAAGCATTGGGGATTCTAGCACCGCCTCCACAAGCCTTTTACCTCTTTTTCATTGGAAGATAGAATAGGAGGCAGGTTCTTATTCTTAACGTTGATTGGCTGGCAGAGAATCAGTATCAATGTTTAAGCAGCGGCGTGAGGTGAATAGAGTCAGTCAGCAAGAGGCACTGGGAGAGAGCTAGAGGGCTGGGAGCCCAGCAAATGCAGCAACAGCAGAAGGGAGACTGAAGAGACGCTACTCCAACTGTTGAATTGAATTCTTCTTATTATTAATTTTAATTTTCTTCACTCGGTTTCGGAGATGGATTTATTTTCTCTGAAATCAGAACATCTTTTGCATGCTGTTGGCTGATCCTGATGAATTCCTGATTGAAAGAGGCCACCCACCCATAACAGAGAGGGGGAAATACCCCACTACAACAGATTGCAGAATTAACTATGCACGTTGGGTCTGGACTTTATGAATAGAGGACAATTGGGGGGGAATACCGAACTGAGAGCCGAGATTGAGCTGTGGAGAGTTACTGGAAACCTACTACATATATATGTATATACATATTTTATTTCCCTAAAAATCTGAAAGATCTCGGGGTGACTCACGCCTAAAATAGAGGACAGAATTAAAAAAAAAATACACCCAGCAAAGCAGACGCCTTCTCGGTGCTGTGGATAAAAGCCTTGTTTTCCAGATCCTCAGCCTCCCGGAGAAAGAGGTATAGTAAAGTACAGCTGGATTCAACACCCCCCCCCCCCTTCCTCCTTTTTCTTCTTCAAAACATGAATCTGATTTTTCTATCTATAGAGTGAGTCAGAGAAGTGTTAGGAAGAAGCTGCAACTAATGTCTGTGAAGGGAGGAACATGAGGCGATAGTGAATGCGATTTGTTCCGCTGGATCTGACTCATCCAGCAGATTGGAACACCTGAATTTCTGGATGTGTCATTCACTTATTTTGGGGGTATTTTAAGAACCTGAAATTTAAAAAACGACAACAAAAAAATCCACCTTTATCTAATAGCCCCCCGAAAGGTAAATCGTCCTGACTTGGCTTACTGCTGCTGTTGCTACTCCCTCTACCAAGATGTCCAGAAAGATCGTTTGAGCCTGAGACTGCAGAATACATTACACCAAACATTAATTTGTATTTGTTTAATTCATTCCCCTTTCGAAACAAAACAAAAAAGGACAATACTTTATTCGCTTAAAATATTTACCACTTTTATTCATCGCCAAGATTTTCTTTTCTAAATGAAGAGGATTGGGAGGTGGCAGAGCCTTTGGAAGGAGATGCTGAATAGAAAGAAAAAAGAAGCACTTGACAGCACAGCCTTGTGAATGCAGAGACTGTTTCCCTTTTAGCCACAGACAAAGTGTATGTATGTGTGTGAGTACTGGGTGGATTTTCTCGCTTTTCCTCCTTTTTTCCCTCCTCCCTCAAATCTGAACATTCAACCATGGGTTGCCTGTTGATTTCCTTTCTATTGGAGAGGAAAGCAAACTGGAATTAAACTGCATCGAGCAAAGTGCTGTTCCCTGAGAGGATGTGGTGGTGGCGGCTGCTACTGGCCTGTCTTAGAGAAATCCAAGAGTGTATATGCAAATGAACATAGACTGAGATATTTTTTCTTTCCTGTACACACATAACGCATAGACACTGCTTCTGCTGCTGATCGGGTTGGGGGTTTCCTGGTTTCGGGGGAGAATTTTTCAAGACGAGAGGGCGGAGGCTGGTAAAGGGAGGAAACTACAAATCCGGACACTAGTTCTTTGCTCTGCATTCTTCTCCCCCTCCCCCCCTTCCCGCCTCCCTTGGGTTGCTTGGAAAGGAAAGGGAGAGAACTACGCCTGCCAGCGAGATGCAGTCCGCCGCTGCCGCCGCCGCCGCTGCAAGCAATGCAAGATTAGATCTCTAAATGCAGCAAAACACTCCCTGAAAACCAACAAGCCCGCGAGGCCACCAGACATTTCTCTGTACACAAGGGAGGGCTTCAAATCTATTTCCGAGACTCGTCTGTTTCCTTTCCCTTATCCCCGTCAATCTCATCACGGGAGATGAGTAACAAGTAAGGATTTCACTTTACGATCCTGCTTAGAGACACACCTCCCGCTCTCTTTATCTCCCTCCGCCTCTATTTTTAATAGTATTTCTGAGACTGCGTGTGAGAGTGGCTTTTCAGCGCACTGGTGGAGTGGGGAAAAGAAAAGAAAAGAAAAACCCTGCGTATTTTAAAAACCATTATCGCTGCCTCCTTGCTCCTTCCTCCTTCCTCTCCCCTCCCCCCGGACGATTTTTTCTCCTTATCATCCACCTCATCGCTGAAGTTTGTGGATCCTGAACTAGAGCTGGGGTTTTCCTGTAGATACGAAGTGCTTGTTTTACCCCTGCGCTCGGAAGCTGCTATTATTTTCACTCAGTGACCCTTAAGCTACGGTCCATTTGCTGCTCCTCGCTCTGGGCAGATGCTGTAGCTCAACAGGTTCAAGGAACTTGGGGAAGAAATAAGAAGAGCCTGAATCAAAAAGCAGCTAGAGGGAGAAGAGAGACAGACCCTGTCTCACGCACGCATATACACAGGAGCACACACACACACACACACACAACCCTGTTGTGTTGCACGCTCGCAGCACACAGACACGCACGTCCTGCAGCTCCTGCCCCCACCCCGTTGGTCTGGGATGTACCTTTCCATCTGTTGCTGTTTCTTGCTCTGGGCTCCCGCCCTCACGCTCAAGAACCTCAACTACTCGGTGCCGGAGGAGCAAGGGGCCGGCACTGTGATAGGCAACATCGGAAAAGATGCGAGGCTGCCACAGCAGGGGCTTCTGCCCCCGGAGCGAGGCGGCGGCGGCGGTGTCAGCATTGGAGCCGGGCGCGGCAAATCGGGCAGCTATCGGGTCTTGGAGAACTCGGCGCCGCACTTACTGGATGTGGACGCTGACAGCGGACTTCTCTACACCAAGCAGCGCATTGACCGAGAGTCCCTGTGCCGCCACAACACCAAGTGCCAGCTCTCCCTAGAGGTCTTCGCCAACGACAAAGAGATCTGCATGATCAAAGTGGAAATCCAAGATATCAACGACAATGCGCCCTCCTTCCCCTCAGACCAGATTGAGATGGACATTTCGGAGAATGCCGCTCCAGGGACTCGCTTCCCACTCACCAGCGCCCACGATCCAGACGCCGGTGACAACGGTCTCCGCACTTACCTGCTCACCCGCGACGACCACGGCCTCTTCGCCCTGGACGTCAAGTCCCGCGGAGATGGCACCAAGTTCCCGGAGCTGGTAATTCAGAAGGCACTGGACCGTGAGCAACAGAATCACCACACCCTAGTGCTGACCGCCCTGGACGGCGGAGAACCGCCCCGTTCAGCCACCATGCAGATCAACGTGAAGGTAATCGACTCCAACGATAACAGTCCCGTCTTCGAGGCTCCCTCCTACCTGGTGGAGCTGCCCGAAAATTCCCCGCTGGGCACGGTAGTTATTGACCTCAATGCCACAGACGCTGACGAGGGCCAGAACGGCGAGGTGCTGTACTCCTTCAGCAGCTATGTGCCAGACCGGGTGCGGGAACTCTTTTCTATTGACCCCGAAACGGGACTGATCCGCGTCAAAGGTAACCTAGACTATGAAGAGAACAGCTTAGTGGAGATTGACGTACAGGCCCGGGACCTGGGGCCCAACCCCATTCCGGCCCATTGCAAGGTCACGGTCAAGCTGATAGACCGCAACGACAATGCGCCCTCCATAGGCTTTGTCTCCGTGCGCCAGGGGGCGCTGAGTGAGGCCGCCCCACCGGGTACTGTCATCGCCCTGGTGCGGGTCACTGATAGGGACTCGGGCAAGAATGGGCAGCTGCAATGTCGTGTCCTGGGCGGAGGAGGGTCGGGAGGGGTACTTGGAGGGAGTGGGACCGGAGGCCCGGTGCCCTTCAAACTGGAAGAGAACTATGACAACTTCTACACTGTAGTGACTGACCGGCCTTTGGACAGAGAGACTCAGGATGAGTACAATGTCACCATCGTGGCTCGGGATGGAGGCTCTCCCTCTCTAAACTCCACGAAGTCATTCTCTGTGAAAATCCTGGACGAGAATGACAACCCGCCTCGCTTCACCAAGGGACTTTACGTGCTGCAGGTGCACGAGAATAACATCCCCGGTGAGTACCTGGGTTCTGTGCTGGCACA
Source organism: Sarcophilus harrisii (assembly GCF_902635505.1). Lineage (NCBI taxonomy): Eukaryota > Metazoa > Chordata > Mammalia > Dasyuromorphia > Dasyuridae > Sarcophilus > Sarcophilus harrisii. The sequence continues at coordinate 95,547,605 of NC_045428.1, forward strand.
CGATCCCGACCTGGGCCAAAACGGCACTGTGTCCTACTCCATTATACCCTCACATATCGGGGACGTGTCCATCTATACCTATGTGTCCGTGAACCCCACGAACGGAGCCATCTATGCTTTGCGCTCCTTCAACTATGAGCAGACCAAAGCCTTTGAGTTTAAAGTGTTAGCTAAGGACTCAGGCGCCCCGGCTCATTTAGAGAGCAATGCCACGGTGCGAGTGACTGTGCTGGACGTGAACGACAACGCACCTGTGATAGTGCTTCCCACTCTGCAAAATGACACCGCCGAGCTGCAGGTGCCGCGGAATGCCGGCTTAGGCTATCTAGTGAGCACTGTGCGGGCACTGGATAACGACTTCGGGGAGAGCGGGAGGCTCACGTACGAGATTGTGGACGGCAATGAGGACAACTTGTTCGAGATCGACGCGTCCAGCGGCGAGATCCGCACCCTGCACCCTTTCTGGGAAGACGTGACCCCAGTGGTAGAGCTAGTGATAAAAGTGACGGATCACGGGAAGCCTACCCTCTCAGCCGTCGCTAAGCTCATCATCCGCTCGGTGAGCGGCTCTCTTCCCGAGGGTGTGCCCCGAGTGAATGGAGAGCAGCGCCACTGGGACATGTCCCTGCCACTGATAGTCACCCTGAGCACCATCTCCATTATCCTCCTAGCGGCCATGATCACCATCGCGGTCAAGTGCAAGCGGGAGAACAAGGAGATCCGGACTTACAACTGCCGCATCGCAGAATACAGCCACCCGCAGCTAGGCGGGGGCAAAGGCAAAAAGAAGAAGATCAACAAGAATGATATCATGTTAGTGCAGAGCGAGGTGGAGGAGAGAAATGCCATGAATGTCATGAATGTGGTGAGCAGCCCCTCCTTGGCCACCTCCCCCATGTACTTTGACTATCAGACACGACTGCCCCTCAGCTCGCCCAGGTCTGAGGTGATGTACCTGAAACCTGCCTCCAACAACCTGACTGTTCCTCAGGGGCATGGGGGCTGCCACACCAGCTTCACTGGACAAGGGACTAATGCAACCGAGACACCCTCCACTCGGATGTCCATAATTCAGGTAGGAGACTTTTAGCATAACCTGGGACTTGACTTTAAAGATTTGTTTTTGGAGTTGTCCTGACACCTATCGAACAGGACTGAGACACTGCCAACAGCAGTGAAACCTTCTGGTTTACATTCTGAACACTGTGTGTGTACATACTATAATATATACACAGAAGTATCATCCATGTATGTAAATAACAGCACAAAAATTACAAGATGTATATGTCTTGTTTCTGTTACTTATTTTAACGTGTTTTTTTTTTTTTTGAGACTTCATTTAAAACAAATCATTGAGCAGTGTTCAGTGTTTGTGGTTTGTTTTATTTTATTTTTTATTAGTACATATTTCACTTTATAACGAATAACAAAGAACCCTCCCAACTTTGGGAACTTTTGTTTGATTTGTTAGTGGTTCTTTGTTAACACTGCAAAAAAAATTTTTTTTAATGTATGCTACAAAATGAAGATGTTATATGGGAACAACAAAAATAGCAGTCAGATTTCCAGTAGCCTGAATCAGTGTGAACTATTGTTTACACTAATGTATTTAAATATTAGTTTTATCAAAGCACATTTTAATCGTACATGGATCTAATTTAACAGTCAGATTGAAGTACATCTTAATTTATTAGTGTACTTTTACTTTTCAAATCACAGATATACTTTGAAGCTACTTTTTAAAAGTTTGGATGAAGAAAGGCTCTGGATAATGACTATTACTATATTTAAAATGTCACATTTATGTTGTCCAGTTGTTTTCCTAATATTCTCTTCTGAATCTTTGGAGAAGTGAACTGAGTATATCAGAAGAAAAAAAAAGCTGACACAGACTTATTTTGTGTTTCCTGAAAATGGGAGGAAAAATTGCACTATAGTCACTTGATGTACCAAAAAAAAAAATTAACAATAAAATAAAATAATATTTAAAATGCATTTAAATTCATGAAATGTATATTTGATATGAAAAGAAAATTTCAAATTCCCCAGAACTTTAAATAGATATGTGCATATAAATACATATATGCACACATATATTCTATGCTTTAAATTAAAGGCCATTGACACATGTTAAAGGGAAAAATCCTGAACTTTGAAATAGCATAGATACTTTGATAAATGTAGGAAAACTCCCTCTGCACTAGTCAATTGGAGCTATTCCTCAAGCCGTTGTGGAGTTGTTTCACAACAGCAACTTAATTTTATGTTAAATATGCATTTGCATTGCTACCAATTTACTTTAGTGGAGATAATACTTGAAATCTAAAATTGAACTTATCAGAAAGTGACGCTTTAGGGAAAATGAACTATGTTGGAGGTAAAAGCAAGATAATTGATTTTTACACTTATGTGCTTTAAAAATCAAATAACTTTTGATAGCACTTGTTTTGGGTAGTTTTTTATTTATTGTTAAACTTAAGTGCTCAAAATGCTAAGTCCACTCTTTTTGTTTTTGTTTTTGCATATAACTGTAATAGTTGCTAAAAAGAAGCAAATTATATTTTCCCACAATAATGTAATGTCTCCATAACGTAACTAATAATGTACTAATTATTGCTACTGAATTTGAAGCTATCATTTGTAGTGTTAAATCCCAATGGTTGGAATTTTTATTTATTTATTCATTTTTTACAGTGTTTACTGTATACTTAAACGTGATTTTTTTTTTTTTTTGGAGATCTATATAAAACTCAAAGAGGAAATTCCTCCCTTGAAAAGGTGTTTTGTGGTTTCTATGAAAGTCTTTCTGTGGCTATTAAATATTCTTTTCACGGTTATCTACATCTCTAAGAAGAAGAGAGTTTTATGCTAACAAATTTATATGTAGGTATTTATTAGATAAATGCACAAATATATTGCCTTCAATTGCCTTCACTTTTTTTAAAACTTCCTTGCCTAAAAAGTTGTAATATGGTAGATAAATCCTCAGGCTCTCACTTTTTATCTCCACAAGTCAAATTCTTATTGGAATTTCCAGTAGAAATGGAATTGGAGTAGGAGAATACATACCTAAAGAGTCTGAGGCATTAGTTAGTTTGGGCAGGATATATCTGGGATTGAATCAGCTATACTATTTTGAGGAGACAGATTCCAAGTGTTTCCACAAACACCTGGAAAGGCTTTTATCTGTTCTTAACTAGAACCTAGTTAGTAGATTGAATTCCTTTAAAATTAAAAAAAAAAAAATATATATATATATATATATATCAATTCCAACACAGAAAATTTCATATTTAGTTTGCAGAAAGCAAAGAACATCTCATCCCTGTTCTTTCCTTTTTCCTCATTAAAATACATTTCAGCAAAATAATCAATAATATAGTTTGAGAAATTAGTTTTAGTTTTAGAAGCTGAAACAAGCGTTGGTCTGGACATGACATTCTTTGATGTGGGACCTCTACTAAAGTAGTCTTGACACTTATTTGGGAAAGAGGGCTGAGAGGTTATGTGACTTGCCCAATCAGACATTGTCAGATGCTGTGTCAGACTTGAATTCAGTCTTTCAGAATTCTGAGGCCTATCCGCTTATCCTTAAAATTTGTTTAACGTTTTTGTCAACATTACATACATCATTTTTTCTTTTTTTCTTCTTCAAAGTTGTCCTCCCTTTGGTGCTTCTATATGTGGCCTGGAAGGCCTTTAAGAACACCCTTGGGGACCTGTCTCATTTTATTATCCACCTGATTAGCATGGTACACTTTGGCTTATGTTGCACACCTATTTTTAATTATTTTTTAGATGTATATGGTTTAACCCTAAATATAATGTATTTGATGTATTAAATTAAGGACAATGAATGGTCCTTTTAATTTAGTTATTGTTTTGCAAATGCTTTAAAACAGAGCATAATACTTTAAGCACCTAGGTATACCATCATCTTACTTTGGGTCAATAAGATGGTTTTACACTCTTGTTACTCACCTGCAGTAATATACAACTGAATAAAAACTTGACATGAACTTCTGGGTAGATATTATAGCTATGTAATATATGTTTGATTTACTTATGTAAGCAAAGGAAGTTCAGTACTGAAGTACTGAGGTTTACTTATAAGTATGTTAAGGACTAACAGAACTACTAAATCTCACATTTTATGTCTGTCCAAAGTAGAATCATATATATAATAAATATAAGAACTGTACAGATTCCAAAAATTGTGGCTATATTTTGTAGGCACACCTGTGTCAAAACCATACTTTAACTGAATTTCGATGTAACATTAAGAATTCTATTCATGCCACAGTCAAAATAAAGCACTATTTTATTCACTGTTAACATCAGGACAAATTCTAATACACTATTTATTTGTCAGCTAAACTAGCAGAAAACCAAACTCTGTGCAAAAACATCTAATTATCAGGTGTTTTCTCCATAGATTCTTTATAGAGAAACAGTGATGTAAAAGATGGATATACACTTTTCTAACCAGCTAGTTGTAGTCCAAAGCTTAGCCAATGTTCACAGGAAGTAGAAATGCTTTTAAACATATGTTTAGATATTTTATTAATTTAAATTATATGATTAGGAAACATTCAATGGCCACTTTCTTTGGGGAACATTGATGGAACAAAAGGACTTTAGGCTTAAGATAAAAATTTTACTAGAAAAGATCAAATGAGGCTTTAAGTGTCTTTTTATCTACATTCTGACAAATATGCATACCTTAGGGAATTCTCATGTGGCATGCTAAAATGAAGCACCAATCATTAATGATACTTGAAAGCAGCCACTGTTCATGCCCTGTTAACAAAGGTAATAAGTCTCAGAATAACTCTATCAGGAGCTGATTTGGGGTGGGGGAGGAAGATAATCCTCTAGAAGCTGGAGGAATCCCAAATTTTCTTGCTGCTCTAATGCCTTCAGACTTTCTATAATGTTATTGCAAGAAACTTTTATGAGCATCCTTAGAAGGAATTATGCTTAGTTTACATTTTTAGTACAACTGAAATAATTGAAAGAAAAAAAAGCAGTTGCATTCTTTTCTAGTGTTTTAAAACTCCAATTTCAAATAACTCCTATTAACTTCAACTTCATAGAGTTTATAGAAATGGTGTAAGATCTTCTTGATTTGTTACAGACTTTTCAGTCAAAGAAAATGAAGTACATGTTTTCAGAAGGAAAATGCACATTTGAAATATGCACCATTTAGCTAAGGTAGTCTCTAATGTTTGCCCAAAATTCTAAATGTGATTAAATCAGTGAGAAATAGGTAAATGAACTGTGTGGAAAGAGAGGGTCACAAGTAGCCTTAGCACCTTTGAGTGAAAAAAGGTAAGGAGAAACTTCTATATGCTTTATTGATCCCATTAGAAAATGCCTAAGGCAATCCATAAGGCAAATTAATGATTTTGAGTTGCTGGAAGCTAACTTGGGGATGTGGTACAGCCAACTAACTCTACTGGACATTTGTATGTATTCACCCCCTCCAAATTCTCAGGAGCCATAAAGATTGAGTTTGGAGATTCACCAGATTCATACTTTGTTAATTATACAGAATTATGCTAAAATATTTTTCAATTTATTTTTTGTAAGGTAAAATAACATTTCTGCCCTTTGGCTCATAAATGACAGGTTAACTGGCCGATTTACTCACCCATTATTATAATCAATATTCAAACTGCACAGACATGTGCAACCTGATTTCTTTTTTTCCCTCATAACATTTAGGGAATTACAAAATAGAACTTAAAACAAACAACCAAACACACACACACACACACACACACACACACACACACACACATACACATACACGCAAACAAACAAACAAACAAACAAAAATACCTCTGAGATTCAGGGAAGCTGTGACAAGCCAAAGGATACATTGCTAATTGGCACTATTGCCCAGAGCAGAACCTAAGATTATTCACTCCCAGTCAAGTGTTTTTTAGACCAAAACCCTGAGTTATTTTGAGTATCTGGGACTTGTTATACATGAGAATATCCTTTGATATATCTCAAAACAGACCCTAGCTTGGTCAATGATATAATTTAAGTGCTTAATACAAGTTCTTAAAGATGAAGTTAAAATGACACAGAAAAAAACATATCAGGTTAAAAAAAAATCAGATAAAATGATGTATTAGCCACAAAAGTGCTTGAAGAATTTAGAGTGAATCTAAATTATAATTGTGTTGTTATTATTAATCATTTGAGAAATAGGACCCTGAATTATCATTTTTCAAATGTTTAATAATCCTATTAAATGCAAAATTAGCAGCACAATATGAATATTAAATTATAGAAGTAATTGAATAATTATGATACATAGAAGTAAAATGATATATAGAAATATTTGATTTTCAAATATTTAATTTGATATGTTGACTTGATATAATTAAAAATTTACTTTGTGAATTAGCTACAGCCTTTAATAAAATTAGCAAAATGATATCTATAGTCATTTATATTTTTTACATATGAACCATATGTAGCCCCCAGATGAAAATTCAACAACCTTTTTCTAAAGAAAAGGAAATACTTTCAATTTCACCTAAAGAATTTAAATTTTAATTTATTCTTATCAAAAATTAGAATGTATGAGAAGGTAACTTGTAGAAGCTGTATAAGGCACAACTTGGTGAATAAATGACTTCACTTGGGAGAGTTTATATATATATATATATATATATATATATATATACACATATACTTAATTATTTTCTCAGTATGTAGTGGGCATATATGATTATTTTAAAGGCAAACATTGATGCTATCTTAAAGTTTACATATTTTATTCTAAACTTTCCATATATTACTCTTAAAGCAATCAATTATCAAGCAGACTGAAGGATTAGGTCAAATTCACATATTCAAGGAAAAATTCTGAATTAAGGTTTCCTCAGTTGCATTATTCAAAACTAGATTTTTCTGTTTCATCTTTATAGATTAATCAAGACTATTAATTTTTTTTGCTATTGACAATGCATGTTATATAATGTCATCACATTTTTTCATAAACAAATATGTACATTATCAAAAAACAAAACCATCCAAACCAAACAAAGCCATTTACCAAAATATATTATAGACAAGATCTAAATTGATGATGGCTTGTATGTTTGGAAAAAGAAAAGTCATTTCTAAATATAACGTAAAGCACTAAAGTATTTGTTTTTCACTTTTTAAAGAAATGCACTGCTTTGAAATGTAATTCATGTATATATTTACATGTGTATGTATAATGCATACATACTTATTCATTTCAGCAAGAATATCCTTCTACAATTTTTCCTCATTACATAAATAACTTCCTTACAACATTATAGCTATTAGGAAACTTTCCCACCCCATAGGATATACATTTCACCAAACAGTTACATTTGGATAACAAGTGAGACCTTAACAATCCTAAAGTTAAATCAGTTAAAAGAAGGGAGAGGGCTATAAAAATCAGAACAATGTATATAAAGATGTTATAGATATACTTTAAGCTTAATGCTAAATATATCAAGAAAATGAAATATGTATGTAAAATATACATGTGTCTTTATATATACCAATAAGTATATATGCATATATATGTATGTTTATATGTGCATGTGTATGTATTTCCATACACACATGTTTGGAAATTAAAGTTTTTGTTAGAATAAAAAGTAAAGAAGGAATAAACTACTAGACCTGGGCTTCTCACAATTATAAATGAAAACTTAGTCTCTTAAAAATGTTGGCAGGAAAATTCTTACACATCCCCAGCTAATTATGTTATTCCCATTGCTTTAGAATATGTTCCCTACAGTAATGCTACTGTTTATTAAAACCCCAAGGGCACTACCTTCAAGTTTTATTTTTGTAAGACATTTATGATTATACATATACATGCATGCATGCATATATGTGTGTACATATATAATCATGAAGACAGAGGTGCAAATAAAAATATGTGCATGGATGCATGCATGATGGATTGATATATGCTTGTATGCTTTAAATAATGCCTTCACATTTTAGCATAACATAAAATTTCTTGGATTGTCACTGTCACTATGAATATTGGTTGGCTTTTACCCTTCCCTCAGTTTAAATTAATCAGTCCTTTTCTCATCTACTAATAATCCACTTCAGTCATGGTAATACACACAAGTATATCTTTGCAGTTAACATAGTATTTTGCAGTTAGTTACAACCTTCATTGGTGATTTTGACATTGACATATCATAGGTCTCCAGTTACTTAAAATAAATTACCTTTAATAGCAAAGACTATAATGGTATCAACAATCTGTGACTAAGCAAAAATGTGTTAGAGTCTCCTTTGCCTTCTACTGTAAAACTACCCATTATTTTCAAGATAAAATGGGGGGGGGGGAGTTTGATCAAAATTAAATGTACCATTTTGTTATGTGGGTGGCATCACTCATAAAAATACTGTAAATTCTTTCAGTGATAGACATGTGAAATGATTTTCAGATTGTGTTTGAGAAAATATATTGATAAATGTGTAACATACTTTTATTTGTCTGTTCTAGTCTTAGTGACATTATGATTACTGGTATTTGCAGTCCTTGCCCTGGAATTCTTCCAGGCAGTTTTATTGTATTGAAATGGCTCTTACAGTTCATTGAGCATCCAGCATAACATTGCTGAATATGATTGGCGCGTTTGCATATATTTATTCGGAAAAAATCAGGCAGTTAAACTGCATAATTATGGGAAAACGAATCATAACAATAAAAGACCATTTAAGTTAACAAGCTTTGTGATCAAAGGATAAATACAGGTTGGATAAATGAGACTCTAGATGTAACTAATCTACATAAATAGGCTTTGGTCTGATTAGAGGAAAGGAATATATTAAAATAATTTAGTGGTATTAAAAACATTTTGCTTCAGTCATTTTTATAACATCAAAACTTACACCATCTTATTTTTTTTCCCTTAAATTTCTATTCAATTCAATAGCCAGGAACACTATTGATGGTGGAAGGACGATGTGAAGCAGCTCAGGTAAACAAAAATACCATTTCATAAGTTTCCATTTAGTTTTTGAGCACATTGTGTCCAAAATGCGTAACGTTTTAAAAACTTGAAATGGCTTTTTGATTGATTTTTAATTAAAGAAAAACATTAAAGGGACAATTTCTTGTTTACTGTCTTTATCAGCTAAAAGCAGCCTTTGTACTGTTTGAAAGCTGAAGCATTAAAAATCAATTTCAAGTCTTCAAAGCTATAAACCCTTACTTGCTTTGTAGATATATACTGTTTTAAAAACCATAGCATGCATGCTTGTCAAGGAAATTAAAATAAATAGTAAATAATGGCTTTGTCATAATTGTGAACGATTTAAATGTATTCTTAATGATAGCTAATGACATCTTCAAAAGTAACTTCAGAATCACACTATGAAGCCTTTAAATTATTTCTTACAGCAGTATTACCTTTTTTAAAAGATTTTCTTAACTTTTCTTGGCAGTAATTAAAAATAAACATGGTAATTCAAATTTAAGACATATTAATCAATATTGTTACTTATAATATTTCTACATGCATCATTACAGATTACTAAGCATCCATTTAAACATAAAATTGTAGCCTGCTGTTCAATAAAACATGCTGAAGTACACAAAATTGAATTAGAAAGCATTCCAAGTGCCAATATTTGAACTCAGTAAAATACTCAAGCTACAGGTTGCTTAACATATATTTATATATGAACTTCCATAAGGTACAAAGTTACAAAGAATCTTTCTTATTCAATGATTATAATATCATTCTATAAAATTGTATATTAGGAGTCTAGAATGTGAACCTATTTAGCATAGAGTTGTGCTTAAAGCCTACTCATACCCAAAGCATACAGCTTACTTCACCTAAACATAACTATTTTCTACAAATGGCCAAACAAATATATCCCCCAAATCTGTTAATTTCATTTAGTTTCATAGTGCATCCGATAGCAGCCTATTAAGCTAATTCTGATGATTGAATATTTTATAGATTTGCTGTTTTGCATAACACTTGTATAATTTGATATGCAGATTTGAAGATCATAAAAACAATTCAGCCTTAATGATCATGAGAAGGATTATTTAGACACAGCTGTACAATATCCAGTCAGTATGCTTTTTACTGTGATCATATCATTTCAGTAGATCAAAAATAATAACAAGCATGACTTCTAGTATTTGGGGAAAAGTTTAAAAGCCTAAAATATTGGGATAAAATTCTAGTGAATTATCTCAATATTTACACTGCCCTTCAAACCAAACAAATGAAAATGATTTTTTAAAAAGAGAAACCTACAATGTTAAAAATATGTAACGTTGATACTAAACAGTATGCTTCTAATTGGTTTCAATAAGCATAAATAAGGCAATTCATAGAAATTTTCTAACTGGGCTTTAAAACATCATTAGATATTCAGTAGTCCACCAATAGCTAACAGAAGAAGTTGTCTAATTGTAGATGAATTGTGCTGTCATGTTGTCTTGGGATGGCAGTAGTGTAGGAAAGCTTCAGTTTCTACTATGAAGCTAAGTATATACATCTTCCTTAAACTTACACATCCCACTGTCAACCTTCAGGACTGAGAATAATGATGAAGAAAAAGTGTAAGTCATGCAGAGTGCAGAGTAATCAACCCTCTATCATTTTTATTAATGGCAGTGGGTATTAAAAAGTACACATTAACTTGAATTCACATAGCTTTAAGGTAAGGTACTAATCAGTCAACTGTTTAGCCAGTGGGTATGAGATTATAATTGTTTGCTTTCTGATTGCTCTAAATCTACCCGATTTTTTTTGTCTGTATTATAAATGAGCTATTTTAGTTTTAAGCTCTCTCTCTCTCTCTCTCTCTTTCTCTCTATCTCAATGCATGATGTGATCACATGAAATTGTGGACTTAAGAAACAATCATAACAAAAATAAATCTCACTTTTTATTTTACAACAGTTTAGATAGAAATAGGACTAGGACAAAGTATAATCCCATTATTGCTTATTATTATTATTATTATTATTATTATATTTATTCTTCTATGTGCTTTTGCCCAGGTGGATTAAATAGCTGTTTTAAGAAAATAATTAAACAAAAGTATCATCATCAATATCAGTCATCATTATAAACATTATATATATTGTGCAGGATTAGATAAATAATAATAATAAGTTGGCTTTTGTGTTGTGTGGGGAAATATATATGTCTGGTTTAGTATATAAATAAAAAGACACATTTCTGTCAAACAGATTTACAAATGACCAAATAGGATTTTAATTTTAACTTATATTTAAAGTATGCAAGTTTACAGTTTGAATTTTGGCATTTACATTCATGATAATTATTAGCTAACTTTCCAGATCTTGACCTTTTTAGTGAAGCTACTGTTTATCCCTAGATAAGAAGAAGAAAGGAAATCAAGAATTTATGCTGTTAAACAAATATAAACCCCAGGAATTTGGGATAGTTATTGGTGCAAATCTATTGTAAATTGCCTGGATTGGCATTAGATGTGGCTATACCAACAAATGAGGCAATAGGCCCACATATTGAGAAGCTGGGGGAGGAAGGGGATGCATTTAAAAGATACTTTTTTTTGTTCTGATTTAAATTTTGAGCAATAGGCTTTCCACAGTATTTTATAATCAAGACAATTACATAGTAATTTGGGTTAGAATGCATGCCCAGTTTCCCATCTCAAAACCCAATTTGTTACCACCTGTGGCTATTTCTATTAAAAAAAGAAACATAATTACTATGAGTCTCAGCAGTCTAAGAGTAAATTTTTGCAATTACAATACCTCCCTTGGGCAGATGTGTGAAAATGGCAGATTAATTCCTGCCAGGATCTGTCTGTTCCTTGTGTAGTTTTCAGTTTGCAAGTGGTTTGGTATTGCCTACTCATTAGAGTGGCACTGTTTGCTATGGTTAAAGGTTATGTCAGTGTTTCCATAGTAAATCTCTAGAAATAGAGATCCACAAATCTCCTATTAAATTTTGCTTTGGGCAAAAGTTGACATGTAAAGAAGGTCTAAGAAGGGAGTAAAGATTCACTCCTAACTCCCTCATTCCTCCAACCTTTCTTATTGCCCCCTTTGAGTTTGAAGAAAAGGAAATTGGGCTAACTGCCAATGTTGAGACAGTCAGAATTGTTTAGCAGGCAAGTACTAAGGAGCCCTTTGGAGAATAAAAACATCCCTATATAGAACATCTTAAGGAGTTACTTTGATCTGATTTTTACTTAAGTAAAAGTATATTTCTGTTACTTAATATTTCTTAATTTAAAGAAAAATTAGAAATTAGGAGAAGTCTCTTTACCTCTGTTTTCTTGTAAATAAATAAATACGTATTTGAGGAATTGATATGGACTGGAATACTCCAAAAGCTCTGTAAATTCTTAATGTGCCAAATGGCACCTGATTCTAAGTGAAAAAAAAAATTGTTTCTCTTCCTAGGGAAAGAGAAAGGGAGAAGGGTAGAGAAGAGATTTATATTTCTTTATCAGCTGAAGTATATTTCTAACACCCATTCCACCCACCAAGTAATGAGAAGAGGTACCAATTCTATAATCTCATGAAGGCCCTTTAAAAAAAAAAGAGTTATATGAATACGAGAATATTTTAGGAAAAAATGGAATTAATCAAAACTGACAGTTTTTTTAGAGGATGATTTCTACAAATAGATTAAATTTTATAAATATATATTATTGAGTTATAATTTAATAATATATTAGAAGGAAAACTGTAGATAATACTAACACTACATGTTGCATATAATTTTATGCATTACATTTTAGAGAGCAATCAAAGCATCTTGTAGTAGTTTGAACTAAAAAAAAATTAAAAGTGAATTGGCATATTTTAATAATTTCAAAATACGTTTGAAAACACTTTTTCAAAATAAAAACAGATGTACTGATATTAATTTAATTCCAATTATACACAAAAATAACTGAACAAAGTCATCTATTAAACAGTATTGACCTATTCTATATTTCTCAATTTCAAGCCGGGAATTCAACATGTATCTTCACCTTGCAAACAGTCTATCTAATAGATAGATATATTGTTATTTGTACTGTAATAACCAACCTTTCTTGCTGTGGGTGATAAAATGATTCTTTTTAGGTCAAGTATAATTTTCTTTCTACATAATGTGATTTTGTCAGGAGGCCTTATTTATTTGGTAATTAAGGAAACAAGATGCTAGTTCTAAAGGTGTCACTAATTTTATTCTATATTACTTAAATCTATTCCTAGATGGCATTAAAGAGTATCTTTGTGTACCTTTCATGAAATGCATCAAAGCTTTTTTTAACATATAATTTTAAGAATTTTAAACTCATAAATTACAAATAAATAAATTCTATAAAATTATATTTGATTTCAGCTGCTATTCAGTTTTGATAAGAACACTATAATAAACCTTATCATTTGCTATCCTTGTTACTGAATAGTTATGCTTCAGCAATGCTACTTCTATCACTCAAAAAATTATTATACAGTTATTATTATTTTTTTTTGGCATTCATTAGTTTCAGTCATGCCTGACTCTTTCTGATCCCATTTGGGGGTCTTTTGGCAAAGATTTTACAGATCAGGAAATTGAAGCAAACAGGGTTAAGTGATTTGCATAAGATCACACTGTTAGTAAGCAGTTGAGGCAGGATTTGAACTCAGTAATATAAGTCTTTCTGATTTCGGGTCCAGTGCTCTCTCCACTATGGCATGTAGCTGCTTCTTTAATCAGTTTAGATTCAGGTTTATAACAAATCTATATATATATCCTGAATGGCTGCAAGGCATAGTAACTATGTACTAAATAACAACTCCCACATCAGCGAAGTTAAACAAACTTTTCACTAAATCAATTCATTAAATCAATATAAAATGGTAAAATAATTAAAATCACTATTGAAAAAGCTCAGCCTGTAGAAAATTCCCTGAAACAAAATTTTATTACACTGACTCTTTAAATTTCACTTGGATTTTGAATATAAAATAGTCCTAAAGTTTGGTTTGGAGAAGAAGAAGAATATGATTTTCTGTAAAGATAGAACCAGAGTTATTATTTAGATTGAGCTGGAGAATAATTACATTTCTAATTCATTCATTTGCCTAAAAGTTTTCATTTCTTAAAGTAGATCGAGTGACATATAGCAGACATATACAAAACTGACAAGCTTTGGAATCCCAAGTTGAAAAACTGTAAGAAATTCAAATAGAGGATTGTCTAAAAAATATAAGTGAAAGGGAGAATATGGTGTTTTAGTAACTCTACTAATGCCCACTCCTGCTCTCCCAAATTATCTTTTGCTTGTAGGATTATGTCAACATAAAACTAATGAATGCAATTGAACACTAAACATAATTTTCCCTTAAAGTATTTGAATGTTTGAAAGAGAAATAGGACTAGTTTTGAGGAATGAAGTTGATGCTGGAAACTGTCCTTAAATATTGTTTCAGGAAAGAAGAGTCTGCTGTAGTCTAAGCAAGGACTTTCTTGGTGTCAGCTATGTACAGGCTTCCCTGCTGATACTTCTTTCAATATATTCTGATTGTATTAGTCACTACTGGAGCCATACACACTTACCAACCTTTATAACTTCAAGTCTAAAACTCATGTTCAGCATAGCACTGGATTTCCTCCCCTAGGGATAGGACAGAGAGTAATACTGTGATTTCATTGATAAAGGGAAAGCTCTTCTACCAGTCCATGTCAGCAACTTCTTCTATATAACTTAAAGCATTGGAGAATAACCTAAACTACTGAAAAGTTAAATGATTTGACTGGTCATTCTCTCTCTCTCTCTCTCTCTCTCTCTCTCTCTCTCTCTCTCTGTGTGTCTCTCTGTCTCTCTCTGTCTGTGTCTCTTTCTCTCTGTGTCTCTGTCTCTCTCCATCCGTGTCTCTCTCTGTCTCTCTGTTTCTTTCTCCTCTCTCTCTCTCTATATATATATATAATCAAAAATAAGTCTTTAACACGACTATTTTGGCTTCAAGTGCAATTTGTATTCATAATACTATTTCATATACTTCTACACATACTAACATATGCACATTCTAAACTCGTGTATACGAATGCTTCACAGACGACAGGTTAGACGCTCAATTCAGCTATGTATCGTGATCTAGACAAAATTTTTTTCCCCTTGTGAATAGTTAGGGTAAAATTTTGAGTGATTATAGATTTCATTATAATGAATTTACAGTGTTATAGAATTTGATACTGGGAGCAGAATGTCATCTACAAAGAGGAATACTTGGAACATCTCACTTTCTTTAGGCAAGCAGTCCCTCTAGTCCAATGCTATGCTAAACATGAGTTTTAGACTTGAAGTTGTAAAGGTTGGTAAGTGTGTATGGTGCCAGTAGTAACTAATACAATCAAAGAGTTGAACTTTTCACTGTGTCTGAGCCATGACAAGGAAGATCTTGTTTGGTGAGCACTTGTCTGCTTAATTTTTTTTTTCTCATGAGTTATTAATTAATAACTCATAATAATAATAATAATAAGACACTCATCAATGAAAGTTATCTCTGTTACTATATCTTTTGAAGATTCTTGATTTAATTTTGACATATGAAGAAGATATGTCTTATTGGAGTTTTGTTTCTATGTATATAATTTTAAGGAATGTTAAAACTGAAATCACAGATATAGTTGATTCTTTTGACTAATACACTCAACAGGGTTACTATGAGGTTCAAATGAGATAATATAAGTGAGATCTTTTTAAAAAGTCGGAGCATAATATAATTGTTAGGGAGTAATAACAACAGTGATGGTAATACTTATTATTGTGATTATTATCTTGTTCCTTTCATCTTTTTCTTTTGGATAAAGTTCAGATAGAAAGTGTCCTAGGATAAGACAGTATTCTGAAATTATTGTTATATTTAATAACCTGGAATATTGAGCAGGTAAATAGAATTACAGCTTTTTGTAATTAAATAGAACTATTAGAATGTAAACTTAATTTCTTTTTTCTTTTCTTTTCTTTTGTTTTTTTTTTGCTAAGGCAATTGAGGTTAAGTGACTTGCCCATTTGAACTCAGATCCTCCTGACTTCATGGCTGGTGTATAAACTTAATTTCTGTAAATTCACTGAAACAATGATAGAACATTAGGTAATATATTCTTCATCTTAATCCAATAGGATTTCACTTATTATTTTTTAAAATTAGGCCTGGTTATTTCATGAATTTGAAAGGGAGGGGTGTTAGTAGATATTTGTAGGGCAATGGACAGAAGTATAACTTGTATATAATATGAAAATCTTACCATTTTTTTTTGGAAAGGGGAATCTTTATTTACCTCATAATATGCTAAATCTAATTTTAAGAAGTAAATGAAATGCTGACAGTTTGATTTACCTAAGAAGCAATAAAATAAATTCCTCAGCCTGATTTTCTCTTTCCTGTTTGTTCTTCAGGGCATAACAATGTGCATTCTTAAGACACATTAGGGAATAAAAACTTCCATCTGCTACTCCTCAAAAAAAGAGTAGAATTCTCTTACTCTTTAAGAAAGCCTCTTTACAGGTTTATGCCACCTGGACCTATAATCAGCAGTAAGAAAATAAAGCATATTCTCTTTGATCAGCGGTAGAATAAAAAGGGCAAAGATTTGAGCTTGCAAAGCACAGAACATAATACAAGTGAAGTCAAGTTGAAAACAGTTCACTGCATGGAAAATCACCTTGAAAGATATTATTTTATTTCTAATTTCCTAGGATTTATGTTTAGTTTTCCTTTGCAATTTGTATTTAATTTCAATTTGATAGGTATATATTAATCTCCCCTATATGTGCAATAAGTACTTAATGCTTGTTGATCACAATGCATTCATTTGTGTACCAGAAGTTTTGCATTAATAACTTCTATCATTTTTCACTGATTAAAAGTCCCTACTTGTTTGTGAAAATCATTACCATAAAGAAAGAAATGTTACAATATTATAAGGCAGAATAGTTTTGGTTGTTACTTTTAGCAGTGACATGGGATAGATGGATGAATGGAGAGAAGGGAAGTGGTAGTTTTGCTTCAAAGTAATATGATATGAATGACAGAAGAGTGGAGATACCATTTCAATCAGCAAATTGCAATAAGCATAATACCTTGTTAAGAATACTAAGGTAGAATCATCATACTGGGAACAGATAAAAGGTTCAGTAAAATATTTCAAATTCAGTCACTAGGCTTCATTGCACCCACCTGCTACCAGGGAATATAATCGGTAACTTGATTCCTTGACCTTTAGTTGTCATTTTGGACCATTTAAAAAAAATCTGCATTTTTAAGTTAAGGTCCAGGAGTTAATTTGATTGGAACAAAAACCAAAATTGTTTTTAATGAAATTACTTTTTAAAACAATTAATTAGTAAAGCAATTAAAAAGTAGTGCAATTACTTTTTAAGGTATATACATACATACACATACATGCACACACACATATACACACATATTCAGACTTAATGCGCTGTTGTATATTCTACTAATCCAGTCGATATAGTTGTTTAATACTCGATGTGCTTAAAAGCAACTAATGTTCAACTCCATTAAGGCTTATATTAACTAGAAGGATTGTAGAACTTTTTAACTTATTTTATGCATGAACCACTACCTCTCATTAATTATTTCCATGGTTCCATGTGACACTAAAATTATAGTTACAAGCTATAATTATACCAAGAGTATATAGCGTGATAGAGAAACTTAATAAGTACAAAATTATGGAGTATTTCAGGTATTTTTCCTAATTTTATGTCTCATTTCTTTTGTGGTGTAGACATTAGTTCTTACATGTAGTAGAGCAGAGATTCATCCCCCCAGTAAGATGTTTTTTTTTTTTTTAATTTGTTTATTTTGTTTTGTTTTGTTTTTACTGTTTTTAAAACTAGTACATGCTTGGGATATTTAGAATAATGACAGTATTCCTTGGATAAAAAGGAAATGGGCTAAAACAAGGCAGTATAATTTCTCCAAGTTTTTGTTTGCCTGCTCTATTATCTGAAATTTGTGTAATGGTGAAAAGAAAGTGATTAGACAGGTGTTTCTTTAGCCTGTGGGATCAAATTTCTTGAAATATTTATATAGTGAACAGCCAGATGTACACAACATAACCTTATAATCCCATTTCACAGCTTTTTCAAATACTGGGAAGCTCAATAAATAGGAAGCCAATTATATTGGCAGCATAACTCCATTAATAGGATTCATATCTGCCTTTTTGACAAGCCATTGCTGTTAATATGATCCAGTATATTAAATTGACAAGGGAAAATACAATGACAGAATGCATCTGCAGGCTAATTGATGGGGAAGCTCTTTCAAAAGGTTTTTGAATGTAATTTTTATTGACAATATTGTGTCAATAAGTGCAAACCTTAGATGTATGATGTAAATGTATCTAATACTCTGTCACTACTACTACTATGTGAGAATGAAGGGGTTATTGTTGAGTATGCCAGATTTCATTTTCACTTTGCTATATGGCACAAAAGCGTATATACATGATCTTCACCAACCTACAATCTTAGTAGCATCTCAAATACAAAGGTTTCCTGGAATTTGACATGTGAAATTATTTTTAATGGGCTCATCAGTTTTTTAAATGAATAGAGGCAATTCAAAGTAATATAATAATATGCCATGATTTTCATTATATTTATTTATTGGCTTTGCAATAAAATTCAGAACTATTGTTAGGCTTTCAATAAGTGTTAATGTTTCACTATATGGTGCTGGGGGCAGTTTTGAAAATGAGAGGTGTTCTGATGATTTAAGAATAGCAGAATCAAGGATACACAAATCAAATTAAATGAGGTAAAATTTTTTGTCCTTTAGATTCTTTGTAGCAAGTGTTTAAAATTTTAACTTATTTGAAATTTATTGGAATAAGCTTTTAGGAATGATAGAAGAGAAAAAGGGAGGGTGATCATTCTTTTTCAAAATGCAAGGCAATATGGTGAAATAATTTTGGTTGAAGAGGTATAGAATAAAGCAGATTATACTGCACTATTAACTATTACATTTGCCAGTTTTCCTTCAGAATTGCTTATTAAATTTCTATTTAGATGGAATTAATTCAAAGATTGGATAGTAAATAGAGGACAGCCATCAGAATTGCCCATTGACAATATCATCAATGATTGTTAATCAAATGGAGATCAAATAGGAAAACGAGCCTTAGGACTACAATGTTAGACCATCATTGATATTTCAGAGATATTGCCAATCTTGAAAACTCTCTGCTTTGGTACTTTTAATTGAGGTTTTGTCTTCACATACTGTGTGACTCTATAGCATTGTTTTTTGCTTGTTGTTTGTTTGTTTTTTGGAAAGGTTTTGGAGTGATTTGTCATTTCTTTCTGTAGCTCATTTTACACATGAGGAAACTGAGGCAAATAGGGTTAAATGATTTGCCTGGCATCACACAGCTAGGAAGAATTTGAGGCTGGATTTGAACTCAGGAAGATGAGTGTTTCTGACTTCAGGTCCAGCACTCCATCCACTGCAACAGAAAGTCTTCTTGTTATTTTTAAAATTTTAATGGTTATAAAGGTAATCTGCTACCTCAAGGTTAGTTATTCTTCTCCTAAATTTTAGTCATTTGTTTTGGTTTTTTCTTTTTCTTTTTTTTTTTTTTTTTTTTTTTTTGCAATTCTCTATTCCCATTATAAAATTAGATTTCTCTATGACAAAAGCAAAAGCAAAAGCAAAAACCAAACAAACCCCAAGCAAATTTCATCATATTTTGCATCCCAAGGAAGCTGATATTTATATTAGTAAGTTATAATTAATAGAGCTTAGATTTGGAGCAATTGGTAGATAACATTCTGTGATAACTTAATTTTTGTTGTTTTGTTATTGTATGGTAGTTTTAGTTGTTTCCACTCTTCGTGACTTCATTTGGGGTTTTCTTGGCAAAGATACTAGAGTGGTTTGTCATTTATTTCTCCAGATTATTTTATAGATGAGGAGATAAACAAGGTTAAGTGACCCATTTAGGGTCACACAGCTAGGAAGTATCTAGGGACAGATTTTTTTTTTCCTTAATAGCTTTTTATTTATAAGTTAGATGCATGGGTAATTTTACAGCATTGACAATTGCCAAACCTCTTGTTCCAACTTTTCCCCTCCTTCTCCCGACTCCCTCCTCTAGATGGCAGGATGACCAGTAGATGTTAAATGTATTAAAGTATAAATTAGATACACAATAAGTATACATGACGAAACCGTTATTTTGCTGTACAGAAGCAATTGGAATCTGAAATATTATACAATTAGCCTGTGAAGGAAATCCAAAATGAGGCAAGCAAAAATATAGGGATTGGGAATTCAATGTAATGGTTCTTAGTCATCTCCCAGAGTTCTTTTGCTGGGCATAGCTGGTTCAGTTCATTACTGTTTCATTGGAACTGATTTGGTTCATCTCATTGCTGATGATGCCAGGTCCATCAGAATTGATCATCATATAGTATTGTTGTTGAAGTATATAATGATCTCCTGGCCCTGCTCGTTTCACTCAGCATCAGTTCATGTAAGTCTCTCCAGGCCTTTCTGAAATCATCCTGTTGGTCATTTCTTACCGAACAATAATATTCCATAATATTCATATACCACAATTTATTCAGCCATTCTCTAATTGATGGGCATCTACTCAGTTTCCAGTTTCTGGGCACTACAAAGAGGACTGCCATAAACATTCGTGCACATACAGGTCCCTTTCCCTTCTGTATGATCTCTTTGGGATATAAGCCCAGTAGTAACACTGCTGGATCAAAAGGTATACACAGTTTGATAACTTTTGGAGCATAGTTCCAAATTGCTTTTCAGAATGGTTGGATGTATTCATAATTCTACCAACAATGTATTAGTGTCCCTGTTTTCCCACATCCCCTCCAACATTCCACATTATCTTTCCCTGTCATTCTAGCCAGTCTGACGGGTATGTAGTTGTAATGGTCTGAAGCTTGAGTTGATACACTGAGGTCCCAAGCATGTGAGGCTAAATAGTAATTGGACCATACTCTATTAATATATATGCTTGGAGAAAGAATGGCCCCCACCTACTCTTTGTGGAAGTCCTGATGTGTTGTATAGGAAATGATGATTTTGGTGGGTGGAGGCAGTGGGGCAGGAAGAGAGGCAGGGAGAGACTGCTGGTTGGCTTCTTGTCACAGCTGCTCACATTGCTCTCGCATCCCCCTTCACCTCCACAAAGAATAAAGATTAAAGATTTTCCCTTAACCTGAATTCCTGACTCCGGCTGATTTTAAAATACGCAGTCATCACATGTAGTGGTATCTCAGAGTTGTCTTAATTTGCATTTCTCTGATTAATAATGACTTGGAGTAGGGACAGATTTAAACTCAGGAAGGTGATTTTTTTTTTTTTTTTTTTTTTTTTTTACTTCCAGGCCTAGGGCTCTCTTGTAGGGTCTTAAAATTCAGGCCTCCATTATAGATAAAAAAGATTTTCCAAAGGAAAGAAATAACAAATAAATTTGCTTCCTGTCACCCTAATTTGTGAACTTATATAATCCTTTAGTTTTATGTGTTTATCATTATCTGCATAAACAGACTGGGCTGCCATCATAAAAAAAAAAAAATTGGAGAGGATACAAAGAAGATAAAATAGATAATGGTCTGTGAAGCTCAGAGACTTGACGATTAAAAAAGAATAATGAAATGCTTCCAAAGCTTAACTTTCTCATAAAATAGTTGGGTTTTTTGTTGGTATCTAGACTAGACTTAAGAAAAAGAACCACTAAGCAATGAGGAAAGCATGAAAGGTAACTGAGAAATAATAGTAAAGCAATAATGAAATAAAGAATAGATCCTTAACTATTTAGTTCCATAAGGGATCTTAGAGAGGATATTGATCTTATATCTTCATTTTACATATGAAAAAATGTTATTGCTAAAGGGAAAATGACTTAGTCAAAGTCAGTTAATTAATGATAGATCTAAGATTTGAATCCATTTCTTTTTACTCCATATCTAAGTACATTTACTCCAAAAGTAAAGTACATTTCATTATTTTATAGGACTTTATTAAATTCTGGAGCTTTGGGAAATACAGGATTTTATAATATTTTAGGGAGTGGTTAATTGCTGTACATCATTTATAGAAGATATGGTTTTAAGATGTATTATCAAATATGATACTGTATGCACAGCATTTTGTTAATAAATCTTAAGACATTATATGAATGTTATTATAGTTATTGTTGCTATCTTTGACCTGTATAAGTTTGTAGGATTCAAAAGTGAGTCTGTTTAACCTTATTGGGTCCAAAGCTGTGATGGGAAATTAATTTAATTCACAGAATAAAAAAAAAAAGAATTCCAAACATTATTAACAGAGAGAGGATGGCATGATGGATGGAGTATTGTACTTAGAGTCAGAAAGACTTATATTGAAATCCAATCAGTTACTTACTCCTTCTATGATTATATGAGCCATTTAGCTAGTGTGGACCTCAATTTTCTCACTTGTTAGTTGAAAGTACTAATTGCAGACACCTCAGAAGGTTGTTTTAAAAATCAAATAAGATAATATATGCAAAGAGCTTTGGAAACCATAAAGTATATTATAAATATGATCTAACCCAGGTATCACCCTGATTCCATAATTTTATGGCAGTCTTCAGATGTACCCTACACATGTCAATCTACCTACTGAATTCTAGAAATAAAATACTACTGTAGGAAGTCCTGATGGGAGGCTACTTTTGGTTTGAAATGGTTTTGTAGTAAGAGTAGATTTCCCAAGCTAAAGAGGTTTATAGAACTTGCTTAGAACCATGATGCCCTAGAATATCCCTGAGCTGATATATAACATT
The DNA here is from genome assembly GCF_902635505.1 of Sarcophilus harrisii. NCBI lineage: Eukaryota > Metazoa > Chordata > Mammalia > Dasyuromorphia > Dasyuridae > Sarcophilus > Sarcophilus harrisii. The sequence goes on from NC_045428.1 coordinate 95,570,455, forward strand.
TTAAAAGTAAACCTGCTCTTGTTCCTTCTTTCAAAGACACACAGAGAAGGCTGTGGCTGTGGTAGCCTTGGAATTAGAACATATAAGCTGACCTAAATATCTTGAATGAATTTGTTTTATTCTCTTAATATACTCTTTTAACCCAGAGTATAGGCAAGTTTCTTAGAATGAGGATAATATTAAAGAAAATCACAATGAAAACTGGGTTATGTACAAGTGTGAAATATTCCTTGTGTCATCTGCTGAGCCTGTGGGTATTTAAATGTCATAGTGATACTATGCTGTGAAAATAGTTGGGACAACAGAGGAAAGATCAACACCTAAATTTTGTAGGAGTGAGGCCGTTTTCTAGATCATACCAGGATGATATCTCTCTGGACAAGACTGGGTCACTGAAAGTATTTTAAAATATACTCTATTGTAAATACTAATACACCAATACACTTAATTTTTTAAGCACATTCTGCTTGCTGGTGTTTCCCTGGTACTACTGAGCTTTCTTATAGTTTAAATAACATGTGATGAATATAAACATGTTATAGATTGTGTAACAGTAAAATACACTTTAAAAGTATGTCTATATAGATTTTTAACCCAGGCACTGATTATATGAGATACACTTTAATAACTTACAGAAGAGCATGAAAAATAAATGAATAATTGAATCTTTTTATATCTATGTCCTTATTATATATCTATATCGATCTATAATCCTAGAATTGTTTTCCCCCTAAATTGTAAACTGATTTAAGTTTCCATGTAGGCAAAGTGTTAATCATTTATTTATAATATATTCCTTTATAGAAAGCTAGTTGTGGATTTCACATCTAAGATTATGGAATAGAATTAAAAGTTGTATGATAAGGCATTTAGCAGAAGCAGTCTTTTCAAGGAATCTATCTCCTTTTAAAAATCTGCATTTTTCTTTTTAGAAAAAAAAATGTATCATGTAGATTATAAACCATTTCTAACAAAATCAAGACCATTGTCTGTTCTTTCAAAACTAGATTTGGAAGGATATAGGCCTATTGTTTTGTAAAGTGATTGCCATTATATAAGATCACTCATTTCACAAGAGCAGAAAAACACTTAGAATTAAGGTCTTCAGGAAAAGAAAGAAGTAGAAAATGCTTGAATTACATATTAAGTGACAGTCTGATAAAGAGGGGAGATGTTTCATTTTATTTTCTACTAATGTTTAATTCAAAAGACGTTAAAGTTGGTAAAGACATTTTATTTCATTTTAATTTCAGGTAAAAACACCTAATAAAATAGACTTGCATTGACATACATTTTGAAGCTTTTATTCTTATAATTCAGAGGGGAGAAATGATGATTTTTAATAGGCTAAATACTCAGATATGACCAATATTTATGTTTTCTTATTTTATGGTTATATGTTTCTTTATGACAACTATTTCCCAGAACAATTTATCCAAATATTTGCATTTAATATTTTTTCAAATTTCTATAATTGTCAAATTTCTACATTTTCCCCATTCCTCCCCTACATTCCTCCCTACGTTTCCCCTCTACATTAGAACCCGTAAGAAATGGGATATTTTAAATTTTATACTTCATTTTTTATTAGGATCTATAAATTATTCCCGCAAGTTTACTAAAGCTTTTGGCTAAAATTTAGCTTTAATTAGGACATTTTGGAGGCCTACATTTAGTTCTTCAGATTTGTTAATTGTCAGAATTCACTCAAATAACCTATAATTTATTTAAATGTCTGCTAAAGGTTGTAAATATCTTCCTAAATAAATCATCAACTAGCAGAAATACTTTCATCTCTCTATATCCAGAAAGCACTCAGTTATCAGTCACTTAATAATCAAAAAAGCATTTATTAATCTCTTTGTGCCAAACAACACTGTGTACATAGGTATAAATGGAGTCCCTTCCCACCTCCTCCCAAAGTCTCTGCTTTCAAGGAATGTATATTTTGATTAAGAAGATAACATTACATATTGATACAGGGTATATTAAGTTAATCTGAAAGAGGAAGGCCTTAGCAACTGGAGCAGAATGGATGAATGTAGAAGGCAGGATCTGAGATGACAAAAGAGAAAAAAAAAACAAATAAATTATGTTTTAAAATACCAAATTTATTTATTAATAAATTAACAAAATATTATTAATAAATATTAAGCATTTGCTAAAATAAAAATAAAAAATGAAATATATGCTACCATAGTTTTCAACATTCACCCTTGCAAAACCTTTTCCAGATTTTTCTCCCTCCTTTCTCCCATCCCCTCCTCTAAATAGTAAGTAATCCAGTATAGATTAAACATGTGCAATTCTTCTGAAGATATTTCTACATTTATTATACTGCACAACAAAAATCGGATCAAAAAGGGAAAAATGAGAAAAAAGCAAGCAAACAACAACAAGAAAAAGGTGAAAATACTAAATTGTGATCCATATTCAGTGTCCATTCTTTTCTGGATACAGATGACTCTCTCCATTACAATAAATAAACTGTTAAACAGGAAGCTCAGCTTTATCCCATTTTAGTACTGAGTTTTTCTATCCCTTTTCTTTTGGGAGGATAAATTTGTTTATACCAACAAATTTCTTGTAACAAGGATAAAAAAGGTTCACCAAAGTTACTCAATACATTGAAAAGGTAAAATTATATATATATATATATATATATTTAAAAGGCCTATCAAGTTACTATTACCTTAAAATTGTTCTCTTTAAACAGCTCAATGCTTCAGCCTTTTCTTGAGGGGGGAGGAGGAGGTTTTGGGATTTGATTCTTGGGAAGTTGCTACTTTTCTGGGATGATGTTCTATGTTGAATTTTATGCAATGGAATAATAGCCATCTTTTCTCTGAACCATTTGAAATTTGCTCTTACAAATCTCTAGTAAGACAATACACAGCCTTTTTTCCCCCTCTTCTATCACAAAAACAGTGGTCACTGTTTTAAATCAGCAGATTGTTATTATTTCTACTTCAGTGAATTCTTCTTTGATGGTAATATTCAAGTGCACACTATCCCTTTTAATATCTTCTTTCACCTTTTAAAAATGAAATTATCATTAAAATATACCCATATGTTTCTAGATATAAACACAATTGAAATTTCCTTTATATCATGAATTCATCTAAATCTTGTAATCTGCTTCTTAAGTCATTTATAGTGATATGCATTTGTATCTCTGTATGATGTGATGAAAATAACACTTTCATTTAATTCTCTATTAATTTTCACTCTAATATACTTTACTATTGTCTACTATTTTTATTGTGGATGCATTTCTGTGAAAATAACTGTGATACTCTCCACTTCCATATTTGGAATATGCTTCCAAAGTCATATTCTAGTTATAAGTACCGTTTTACCAATTCTCAATATAATTTGTGATTAACTACATTTTTGTGGTAGTTCATTTTGCCTTTTAAAATACATTGACATCCACTTTGGGTATCTGGATTTAATCATCTGAGATCATGGGTGTTATGTTTTCTCTTTTGGCTTTTTCTCCTATGAATTTCTGGTTATTTCTGCTTCTATTTTTCTTTCCATGGTTTTGGTATTCTCTATACTATTCAACTTGTTCAGGATTTCTTGACAGTTGTGTCCCCTATCTCTTTTCCTTTTCTGTTTAAAATCATTTTGAATAAATTTGTAAGCCTAAAGGCAAATACATTCTTATTAATCCTTGTTATGTATACTACATCTCAGTTCAAAAACAAAACCTATTTTTAGATGCCATCTTTTTAACATGATACTGGCCTTCCAACAGTAATTCAAATTTTAGTAGCATTTTGAGGTCTTAACAAGCAATTTCATAGCAGACTATTCCCAGGAGTTTTTCCATATCCATCTTAAAGATGATTCCTAATATGTACACATTCCAAAAAACCAGAACCTGGAAAATAAATAGTCCTTCTCTTTTGGTTTATCCATTGGTAGTATGACTTTGACATTGCTACTGATGGAAATATATGCTTGAAAGAAGATTCATATAAATAAGCCATGATGAGGATGGGTTGGAAAGGAGCTGGAAGAATATGAAGGATCTGTAAGGTCTCAAGAGCAACACATATGAATAGATCAAATTCTACATTATAGATATGAAAATTAGGTACATGAATTTTTAAAATAAATATTCTTACACTGATAAATAATAGTTTGCTAATTAAACTCTTCAAAAAACCTGTGATTTTATTCATATGTCCTCCCTTTATCAATAAAATTTGTAGTCATAGATATCTCTCATTCCTTTTCAAAAAGGAATTAAATGCCTAGTCTTTAGAGGATAGAGAAATAGTCTGGTATTTATGGACCCCATACAGAAACGTGTCAGATTTTTCAAAAACAAAGTTATTCTTAAAATGTGAATGTATATGATTTAATGAAAGACAATGAAATAGCATTTTAAAAATATTGCTTCAGATCCTCAGACGATGTCATTTGTCCTATATGGCCAAGACAGTGTAATAAAACAATTTTCAATACTTTCTGGCTCCCAGCTTTCTCTAAGCAAAATTTCAAATGAATCTTTGACTCTGCCAATTGTTTTTCTTCCTATCTCCCTCATTTCCCCTCATTTGTCTTTTCCTGTTACAGAACAAGTGACTTATGCCCTCATACTACCCCACCCAAATCACTCATGTTTGAATTCCTTTAAAGTTCCCCAAATTCAATATGACTCCTTATCCCCCAGGTTCTAGTCTCTTTCACTCAACTTGTATCTACTTTAAATATATTTTGTAAATGCTTATTTTACTTGTTTGACCCCTTCATATTTTCTCTTTCCCAGTCAAAATTATAAGCTCTTCTTTTCTACTTATTAAAGTAATCAATACATCTCAGTTAATAACTGCAAAGTTTATGTCAACAATATGTTTTTACACCCATACTAGTCTCTGGAAGTAAAAATGTGTGATCATCATTCAATCAATAATTTGGTTGATATTATCATAATTGTTAATACATCAGCATTTATTAAGCACATTATTATATCCTAGGCACTGGGATACACATACAAAAAGAAAAGAAAAAAGTAACATTGAATGAGTTCGTATGCACAATAAATATGGATTATTTGAGAGAGAAAATAGATGCATGTATCAATGGTTATTTATTAAGTACATAATAAGTTTCAGATTCTGTGCTAAGTAATAGGGATACAAAGAAAGGCAAAAATGCAGCCCCAAACTTCAAGGCAGTCATATTCCAATGGAGAAGACAGCATGTAAAAATTGTTTATGTAACATATAGACAAAGTAAAAGCAAGGTTATATCAGGTAGAAAGTAAACAAATATATTATATTATGAATTGCAATTATAATCTCACGTTACCCAACCTTTTAAAACTTAAAATTCCCAGAAACCTAGACATTTTTGAAAATTTGAAAACACAGACTTAATTTCTGTGGAATAGTGTACATTAGCCTGGGACACATTGAATAATTGAAAGCTTTTGGTCAGAGTTCCTGCATTTATTGCTTTTACATATGACAAATCTATTCCATATTTTTGATTTTCTTAATTTTCTTCATATTGGTAAAGAGTCTTTTTATGATTTATAAATTACACAATTAAATAGCATTACTGAAGAGATTACCAGCAATAACAATGGCATATAGAACTGATTTTTTTTTCAATTTGGGAGGGGTTTCAAACTTTCACTAACTTCCTTGAAGTTTGTGTTCTACTGATGGATCTTAGGTTAATTAATCCCTGCCCACTCTAAATAAATTGGGTACTTATTTATGAATTTTAGTTTGGAGGAAACTTCATTTTTTTATTCTGAATGAGAAAAGATATTTTCAGATTTTTATCTATTCTTTAGTAAAAAAAAAAAAAATCAAACCACAACAAAACAAACAAAAAATCCCACACAGATGTTGACTACACTATACCTGTGCAAAATGTATTATTTTAGAAATTGCTGATAAATATAGTTATTGCCACACTACATGTTGTATTAAAAATATATTTCTGGAGCTATAGGTTCTGTCAGATATTTTTATAAGTGGTGGCTTACAAAACGGTTGTTTACTCTAGCTCTATAGAGAGAAGCACAACATATATTCCATTGAAGGCAAAGCCATCAGGAGATATGTCAGTGTGAAAAGGCTTAAAGTGAATTATTCACCTCTTAACACTCCCTTGTGTTTGTTTGCTGGTAAAAAGAATACTTGTTATCAATGAAGAAGGTAGTACCTGTAAATTAAAGGAAAAGTTCATTCCAATTTGCTACCTAATGTTACCTGTGTATACAATCAAAGCTATCTGTAACCATCGACATTTTTTTTGTTCTTTTCTTTCTTTTTTCTTTTCACCTAACTCATATTTTATTTTTCCCAATTCTATATAAAGATAGTTTTAAACATTGTTTTTTTGAAAATAGGATTTTGAGGGTTTTTTCTCCTTTTGTCCCTCCTATTATCCCTTGTCAAGATGACAAGAAGTCGTGTAAACATATTTTCACTTTAGTCAGGCTGTAAAAGAAGAAACAGAACAAAAGGGAAAAAATCCATCAATAAAAGTGAAAATAATATGCTTCAATTTGCATTCAGACTCCATAGTTCTCTCTTTGAATGTGGATAGCATTATCCATCATGGATCTTTTGGAAGTGTCTTGGATTATTGAATTGCTGAGATCAATAATACTTGATCATTGCATAATGTTGTTGCTTTGTATAATGTTCTCCTGATTCTGCTCACTTCTTGTGTACCTAATCTACTTTACTGATCTACCATTCTATTTATTTTTCAGGACCAAATGGTTTGGTGATGGCTACTTTATATTATAGTTTTAGATCTAATATAGGTAGGCCATCTTCCTTTGCATTTCTTTCATTAATTCCCTGAAGTTTTTGAACTTTTCTTCTTTCAGATGAATTTTGTTATTTTTTCTAGCTTTATAACATAACAGAGAGTAAATCATTTAACTTAAGCAGAATTTCCATTTATTTCATATTAGCTCAACCTATCCATATTGTTTAGATATGGCTTTATTTGTGCGAAAAATGTTTTATGATTGTATTCATATAGTTGTTGGGTTTTGTTTGGCAAGTAGATTTCCAAATATTTTACATTGTCTACAGTTATTTAAATGGAATTTCTTTTTTTTTCTTTTTGCTGAGCTTTTTCTGGTAATTTGTAGAAATATGGTGGTGATTTATGTGGGTTTATTTTATGTACTGTAGCTGTCCCAAAGTTGTGAATTATTTTAGCTAGATTTTTAATTGATTCTCTAGGATTCTCTAAGAATGCCATCATATCATCCGCAAAGAGTGATAATTTGTTTCCTCACTATCCATTCTAACTCCTCCAATTTCTTTTTATTTTCTTATTGCTAAAGCTAACTTTTTTAATATAATATGGAATAATACTGGTCACAATGGGCATCCTTAATTCAACCCTGATTTTTTTGGGAAGGCTTCTAGCTTATTCCCATTAAAGATACTATATGCTGATGGTTTTACATAGATATTACTTATCATTTTAAGGAAAGCTCCATCATTCCTATACTCTCTAATGTTTTAAATAGGAATGGGTACTGCATTTTGTCAGAAGCTTTTTCTGCAACTACCGAGATAAATCTATTGTTTTTGTTGGTTTCTTATTGATGTGCTCAATTATACTAATAGTTTTCATAATATTGAACCAGCCCTACATTTCTGGTATAAATACAACTTGGTCATAGGGTATTATCCTGCTGATAAATTGCTATAATCACTTTGCTAATGTTTTGTTTAAAAATTTTATCTCAGTCTTCATTACAGAAATCAGTCTATAATTTTTTTCTCTGTTTTTGCTCTTCCTGGGCTAGGTGCAAAACCCATATTTGTCTTATAAAAATAATTTGGTAGAATTTCTTCTTCACCTATTTTTCAAATAGTTTATTTTATATTGGAATTATTTATTCTTTAAGTGTTTTGTAGAATTCACTTGTAATTCTATTTGACTCTGGAGACTTTTTCTTGGGGAGTTCATTGTTTAATTTATCTAAAATGAGGTTATTTAAGTATTTTATTTCTTCTTCTATTTATCTTGGCAATTTACGTTTTTGTGACTATTCATCCATTTCAATTAGATTGTCAGATGTATTTACATTCAGTTGGGCAAAATAGATCTTAATTTTTACTTTAATTTCCTCTTCCTTGGTAGTGAATTCATTCTTCATTTTTGATACAATTCATTTATCTTTCTTTCTCTATTTTGCTTATATAATTATGTAGGGAAATAAATTTTCCCCTAAATATTGCTTTGGCTACATCTAATAGATTTTGGTATATTGTCTCATTATTGTCATTCTGTAATGAAATTATTGATTGTTTCTATAATTTATTGTTTGACCCACTCATTCTTTAAGATTAGATAATTAGATAATTATTTTCTAATTTATCTTTCTGTGGCTCTTTATTACATATAATTTTTATTGCATCATGATCTGAAAATGATGCATTTAATATTTCTGTCTTCCTGCATTTTATTGTGATGATTTTATGCCCTAATGAACATGTGGTTAATATTATGTAGTTGCCATGTACCACTGAGAAAGATATCATATTCATTTCTATTCCCATTCAATTTTCTCCAAAAATCTACCAAAGCTAACTTTTCTAAAAGTCTATTCACCTCCTTTAGTTTCTTTGCTTATTTATATTTATGTAGTTCCAAGATGGGGGAGGTCAAGTCTTCCTATTAGGATTGTTTTGCTGTCTATTTCTTCTTGTTAATTCACTTAATTTCTCCTCTAAGAATATGGATGCTATACCATTTTGTGCATATATATTTATTATGGATATTATTTATCTATGTCTTTAGTATATTTTAACAAGTAGTAATTTCTTTTCTTATTATTTTTAATTAGAGATATTTTTGTTTTTGTTCTGAGATTACTATTGCTAACCCTACTTATTCTTCTTTCTTTCTTTCCTTCCTTCTTTCTTCCTCTCATTTTCCTTTTCTTTCTTCTTCAGCTGTAGCATAATAGATTCATTCTTGCCTTTTTTCTTCACTCTGAGTTTTTCCCTTTTCATTGGCATTTTTCAAAAGAATACTACTTTCCCCTTCTCCCTTCCTTTCTTTGTAGGGACTGTCTGAACTTTTTTCTAAACACAATGCTTCTGAGTATGTGGCCAGGCTGTCCATTCCAACATTGTCATTGGAAGCATTTATTGAGTGAGCATCAGAATGAAGTCAGCTACAAAATCAAAACCAAACACATATACCACCTAGGAATATTAAAAATTATCTTGGCCCATACAAAGTCTAGATCTAGTCCTAGCAACTGTCTTAGAGACATAGAGAAAAAGAAAGAGAGAGAGAAAGAGAGAGAGAAAGAGAGAGAGAGAGAGAGAGACAGAAAGAGAGAGGAAGACACAGAGAGAGAAAGAGACAGAGAGAGGAAGAGACAGAGAGACAGAGAAATAGAGACAAATACAGAGACAGACAGAGACTGAGAGACAGAGACAGAAACAGACAGACAGAGAAGTGAGATAGTATGTTCTATTAAACAGAGTGATAGCTTCTTAGATGACAGCTTCAGTTCATTTATATCAGATAGTTAGATAAATTTCTGGGTGGGAACTATCATTAGCTATAGTAAAAATACTCCGTAAAAAGAGTGTAAAACTAAATATTATCCATTAATCCATTTATTTGAAAATAACTTAGTATTTCAATTTCTTTGGCAGCTGTTTTCTTGACTTAAGTTTTGTCTTAAATTATTTATTTGTTTGTTTTTTAACTTTTTTCATACTTCTCCACTCTTATTGTGTTTTCTTTACTACTTTCAGTTTCATTTTTTTTTCAAAATTTCTCCCTTTTCTCCTTAACTCTATTTGCTTTTCTGTTTGTTAGTTTCATTTTGGAGCCTTTTCTGTAAGAGTATTTTTCTTTGTTCTCTTGAATACTTAAAGATTATGAATAGTGTTATTTCACAAAAGAGAAAACAGTTGGTTAAATATTGGTATAATGATAACACGCCATGATATCTTTTTTCCTGTTTTCTTAGATTCTGATGCAAAGAGTAGTTAGGAAGGAACATATGTACATATATACATATGTGTATATATATATGTGTGTGTGTATATATATATATATATATTGCTATAAAATTATAACCATTTAAAATTAAAATTTAACTAATTTCCTTTTTTAAATTTTGAATGATCAGTTTAAAGATTCCCATTTCACTAATCATATCTATAACTTTCTTTATAAAGAAAAGATCCTGAATTATTTCTCTGCTAAACTGATAAGCAAATGTTTCACAAACTCTTTCCTTTTGATCTGAAAAAAGTTTGGAATCTTATAATATAGATTTATACATAATTGAAGTTCTTTACAATATTAGAACTGTACTCATCTGAAATATTCTAAGGCTAGCCTGAATCTCACCTTGCAATATAAAAGTTTCCTAATATTTTAATTTGTTCATAATTGTACACTTTTTTAGTATCCAATTTTAATTTTTCATTTACTATAGCAATGAGTTGGCTTATATAGGTGGTCTAAAAGATCTGTGGAAACTCTTCAAAGTATGGAGTTTTACAAAGCTATTTACCTTAAGGAAATCAGTGATATTCTATATTCAGACAACTTTACCTTTGGCATTGGCTACCTCAGCTTTTTTGTTACTGGTACATAAAGGTGAGAAACAAGGCTAATGGCTCATATTTCTGAAATTAGAACCCAGTGCAGTATGTTAATGAAAACATGCCTAAAATACCAAAAGTTGTTGCCAAGGAGTAAAGTGTGAGAAAAAATAAAAGACAGAATCCTCTTCATTGCCCTGATCTTGCAAACAATTGGACAAAAAAGAAAAACTGCATAGTTCAGATTTTGGGTGTTTGCCCTCTTACCTTTTCCAAACTTCTAACAACGAAGTAATCTGTGGGAATACTTTAAAATTTTCTGTTCCTGGAGGCCTTTTCTTTTTATCAGCATAACTCAGAAAAGTAAGGTACTAAGAAAGTAGCTTATAGGAAGGTAAAAAAGCACAAAGGTATTTACAATTAGTTGTTTATTAAAATAGAACATAATATTTTGTCTTATCTTGGGCTTTTTGCTTCAATAATTGTACATTTTCCCCATTACTAATACTTATGTATTTGGAGGAGATTTTAAAAAAGCCATAGCTATCCACAGCATAATGGCGTGATATGGTGATGCAGAAAACAGGAGATGCTTTGTCTCTAAGTCAGCTGCAAGGAGAAATGATGTGTATAAATGTACAGTATAGGGAGTGCAGTGAAAGATCTAGTCTCTTTCACCAAAGAGACTCCAGTTGATGATACAAGGAGAATTCAGTTCATTTTGGCCGATCTCCACATTAGCCTGGGTACTGTTTAAAAAAAGAGATGAAAAGAAAAAAAAAATAGTAGTAATTCCACAATTTGGTCACTTGAAATATTTAGTTACATTTAGAAACAACATGTTTTCATGCATTATTTTTGCTTTATAATAATTATTAACATGTAAATTCATACATATATTATTCAAAAGAAATTGGCAGTAGCAAACATTCCAATGGCATTGATCAGATGCCATTGCTATACTTTCAACATGACTATTAATAATAAAAAGAATTAATTGTAGAGATGAGATCAACCATATGTGCAATGTTTGTACTTGTTATGGGCACATTTTGAAGAAAAGACTCCTGGAAGAGCACCCTGTTTTTCTTCACTGAAGACCAATGCAGTAGATTATTTTAAATTATATTACCTCAATAAGGGCCTCAGAATCCCCCACCGATGATATAATTATGATTAAAACCAGCATTATTAAATAACTCATTTTTGTAATATGCAGAAATTAGGTCATTTCCCCACTCCTCCCACAAACATTCAATCTTAATATCTGACTAATGAAACAACATAAACAGTGTCATCCATCAGGTTCCTAACAGAGAATGCCAGTTATGACAGCCTCATTGTTTACTTTAGCAGGTAATTTGTGGACCGGAATCATTTAATTGTTCCGAGTACATAATTACATGCCAGCATTTTCCAATTTAATTAAAATGTACAAATCTGAAGATTAAGGGAATTTTTGAATTATTAATCATTTCTCCACTAGGAAATCTTGTTGCTCTGCAGGAGATTTGTCCAGTGTACAACTATACGTATTTTTTTCCTTCTTTTTCACAGACAGACAATTTTCCCGCAGAGCCCAATTACATGGGCAGCAGGCAGCAGTTTGTTCAAAGGTAAGGCCTATTAAATAACTTTCTCAGCTTCCCTATTTGCATTCTTGTCAAAATTGCTTTGCTAGAAACTACATTTCAGATTGAAACTAGTAGAAACAACACTTTTTCATCTTTTTTTTCTGTGTATTACAGTAGCTCCACATTCAAGGATCCAGAAAGAGCCAGCCTGAGAGATAGTGGGCATGGGGACAGTGATCAGGCTGACAGTGACCAAGACACTAACAAAGGCTCTTGCTGTGACATGTCTGTTAGGGAGGCACTCAAGATGAAAACTACTTCAACTAAAAGCCAACCACTTGAACAAGGTGAGTAACATTTTCCAATGCCTATAAAATCCAAAGAACTCTTAAGCAATCGTTATAAACCTATTGGTCCTGTAGTCACAATTTGTCATAGTGGAATAATAGCCCATTGAAAATATATCAAAAGAAATAATCAATCTTGCAATTGTCTCAGAAAGAAAAAAAAGTTATTCAATATTTCAGACAACATAATATTGGTCTCCAAAGGCCTTAGCCTTTCATCTTATTCAGATTTTTCTTTAACATAACAAATGATTAAGAAATCCTTAGTACTTATACAAAGTATCCAAGCTGTACCACATTGGGTTACAATTTATGCCCTGTTTCTGTTGAGGTGAAAATGGAATATTACAAATGGTAATATTGGCTAAATATGGTCTTACAAAAACAAAGCCATATTGTATCATAATTTACTGTTTGAAATATTTGTTAATTTAAGAAATACAGCATATAACAATGGCAAAATCTGATGACCAATAAAGGAAACATTTTGCAACTAATAGAAAATTCTATAAACTGAATAAATTCTAAAATATATGCTAGACAAAGGAAATAATTATATTTTATTATATATATGCTTTCTTTTAAAATGAGTGATGCTTTATTAATTTTAATACATATAATTTATAAAAGAATTAAACATTAGCTAACAATGTCACCTAAATATAATTAAGCTATTAATGTTAAGATGACCCAGGAATGTGTGGCTCTAGTTTCCTTATCTCACAAGGAAAAAAAAGGGAGAAGGACAATTAAGTTATTCTGACTTAAACTTTGGAATGCTAATGATAAACATAAGATTTTTATCTAGAAATTGATTTGTAGAAGGTAAGAATATTAAATTGAATCTTTAAACTCAGGAATAATATTTATTAATTGGATTCAGATTCTTTTTAGTAGTGTTTAATTTGTAATCATAATTTTAAGTAAATATAACTACTTAAGTTTTTATCAAGTTGAAGTTATAATTTATTTTTTTGTTGTGTATACTATTTCGAATACTGTGATAAAATTATTTTGTATAGTGAAAGGGTTAAGATTATGTTTTCTAAGAATCAAGTGCCAGAAAGACTTTTTCCCTGCTTTAATTGGACATTGATCTGTATAAAAGATGTAATGCCTCCTTCTTTCTCTTTAGACATGATTTAAGTACTGATGAGTTTCCTAAGTTTCTTTATAGTTGACTTATAAAAGGGTCTCCAAATATTGATATGAAAAAAAGACCCACATTATATAAGATATTTTGCTCTATGGAAAAGGATTAAATGATGGTCTGTTTGAGTCATAGCATGAGTCATAGCATATGCAGTATAATATATATATATATATATATATATATATATATATATATATCTGCAGTTTTGCCTTCAGGTACTATACATAAGCACATTTCACCAAATATTCCTATTACTTAATTTGTAAATTTAACAAAATCAGTGTAAGGTTTGCTTTTATTATCATATATTGACTCATCAAAAAGCAGGTCATGCTATTTCTTAACATGAATTTCTGTTTTTCCTCATATATAAATTGAACTCTAGGTCTTAAGAGGAAGGAGTTAGGAGGAATTAACAAATACCAGGGGAAAAATCATTGTGGGAAGTGGGCAGAGAGTCTTTTTTGCCTGACAATGTTGATTGGTTATTGTCCTTCCTTCTCGAAGAGTACCAAAATAACATAACTGTTAGAATCAAGTTATAGTGCGTTTGGCTGTGGCCAATCAAACCAAGGCAAACTCAGAATGCTCTGCCACAGGTTGGGCACAAATAGTCCCAATGAACATTTGGGGTTTTAGCAAAAGAATTTTAGCAATTTTAGGATAGGAACTGAAGTTCTGCTTCTAGCATAGGTATAGAGATGTAATGATATATAGGCAAGACTCAAATGTGCAAAATCAAGATCTATAGAATCAACTGAGGATGAAATGTACTTGAACATTGTTTTCCCTTTAAGAAAGATACCTTTCTTTTGAAAGAGATACAATATCAATAGAAAACAGTCATTTCAGGGCCTTCCCTATAAATATGGCTGAAAATTATATAAATTAGAATAACATATATAAGAAGTTTTCAAAATGTACTGCAATCAGAAAAGGGAACTTGCAATTAATCGTTAAAAGTCATTACTCTCAAGTTATTTTGATTACATATGAAAAAAATGATTAAATTTCATCATTACATGAACTTGAAAAATGGAGGACCACTTCAACAAAATTTTAAAAATATGTGCCACTGTCCATTGACCAGTGAGGTGCTACCACATTTAATATTTGTTCTCTCTTTACACAAAAAAATGTATGTTTGCATTATATTGATTTATATGGCATTATACAGTTCCCCAGCAGCTTATTTTAAAGGCAATATTTGCTATTTTAAATAATACTTTAAAATGCCATTTTAATTGATTTAACACCTTTATATATTAGCTACAAATTAGAATAAATATTATGCTGATGAATAAATGATGACAAAATTAGGATTTACATAAATATAAAGTAGAATGGATCAAATATAAAGAGATACATTTTATTCCTGTTTATTAATCTTCTGGAAATTAAAGTTAACATCCTCTTAACAATTCAAGTAAACTTTGGCACACTTCCTTACATTGTATTAGTATTCCAGAGTTTTTATTGGAGACCGATTTTATCCCTATTCTTGAATGGAACTAATGGGATTATTATTCTTGATTAAATGTCATTATAAGTAAATGATTCTTACAATTCTACCTTGTACTTTTTTATATATATTTAGGGAAATAGTAAGACTCATTTAGCTTAGGTTAAATCATAGAATCAGTTTCATTTCTCTTATTAAACTTTGTACAAAATTAGTGAATTTCTCTTGCAGTGGCCAATATTTAAAATGCTAGAATTTTTCTAAGTAGGGTCTAGTCTTACAGGAGTAACATCATTTATTTTGAGTGTGTTATCTTTAGTTTATTTACTTATTAATAATCTTCCTCTATGATGCTAGAGTGTTGGCTTTTGTCATCTTGATCAAATCCCAAAATTTTGGATTTTAAAAATAAATTTATTATTACTGCTGAATTGAATATGAAATATGACAGAAATATTGTTGTTGATAGATCATTAGAAAATGGCAAGAATAGTTCACCAATAACTCCTATAATCTTTCAGCCAGAATAGGAAGTGTGGGAGGTTACTTATTTTTGCTTTCTTAATTTGTCAAATAATTCAATTTCATTCCTTTGGAAATTATGTATGGTTATATTGTTTTTAATTGATTAGGGTGGAAGTTATTAGAATCTTTTGCTTGAGCTTCCTCCCATTTCCCCCACATTTGTAATTGGTATTTGTATTATTAATATATCTATTAATTATACAGTGCCTATTAATAATACATCTTTAATGTAAGGATTGTTTGTTTCTTGAAAATCACCACATCATCTTTCTAATAGTTCAGACAAATGAAAAAAGTGAAGATTTTTAGTTAAAAATTTTATTAAATTAAAATAATTTTTTTTCTATTTTAAAAAAGAAAATAGGATTTCAGGAAATGAAGCAAAAATGTTTTCCCCTTTAGATATTTATCTAATTATGTATTTATTTGGGGATTCAGTAAGCATTTAAGTTTGAAGTAGTGATGAAATAATCAACATAAATAAAAATGCACGACATTGTTTCTATGAAGGATAAAAACTTTTGCTTTTAGACTAAAAATTGAAAGAGTATATATAGTTCATATGCCTTTACACATTATTAATGGATTTTACTTCTTAAAGGAAACTCTTTACATAGGAGCCATAATTGCTTAACTATGCCATATAAATTATAGGTTTTTGACTGGCAGTTGATACTTTTTACCCTCCAAGTAAGATTTCAGTAATCACTGACTGAAAGTCAGCATTCTTCATTGATTCTCCAATAATAAATGTGCAGTATTTAAAAATGTTAACTGACAAATCCTGTGAGTTCCTCATTGGTAACCCAATCTTAGGTCTCTATTTCCCCCTAATAATCAATTCTCTAATATCTGTAAAATTAACTGAAATCAGGGATTTATTGCCTGAAGGAAGTGGAAAAGAATTCTAAGTTGTTATTTTTGTTGTCCTCTAATCTCAAAAAGGACAAAGGCTGCTGCCCTCAGCTTTCTACTGTTGTGATGGACTGTTAGGTTTTTTCCCTCTGGAAGCATTCTTAGAACCTTCCTTGTCCTTGAGCAACTTTGTCTTCAACTTTTGGTTCTGTTTTCATTTCATTTCATTTACTTTTCTATTCTGTCCTCCTTCTGTCTCTGTCTCTCATTATTAGGCAGTAATATGGCATACTTAATAGAGTTTTGGATTTGAAATTAGAAAGATCTGGGTTCAAATTTTGCCTAAGTCATTTATGAGCTGTGGCCCATAGCACGTCATTTAATATCTCTTTTCCCAGTTTTCCCACTTGTAAAATGAAGATAATTAGAGTAATTACTTCACAAAGTGGTTATGAGGAACAAATGAGATAAATGTAAATCATTTTCCAAATTTTAAATTTCTAAACAAATGTCAGGTATTATTATTATTATTATTGTCAGCCTTTGATAATGGGATCACTAATTAAAACCCAATAAGACAAATAGAAATCTTAATTTGGTAAATAACTTATAGAATTGTAGCCCTAAATTTATATGTGTGTGTGTGTGTGTGTGTATATATATATATATATATATATATATATATACACATACACATACATTTATGGAATATGTTGTTTCTATGTCTGTGTGTCTACCTTTATATGTAAAGATATATATATATATATATATATATATATATATATACATATATAAATACATATATACATAAATACTTATACATATATAAATCATATATGAATTTTAAATATCTTTTTCTCATCACCTTCTAGACACTGAAATAAAAGCATATATTGTGTGTGTGTGTCTGTGTATGTGCATGAGTATTTTTTAAAGGACAAACAATGGAGAATGATCAGACAAAAATCACAAGGCCTGTTGTCCTTCAAAGTTATAGCAAGACTAGTATTATTGCAGGCAGAAAAGTGTTTGTATACCATGATATGATTTAGAAATATTTGCTATCCTCTGTCTTCATACTATCTCCCCAAATAATCACTGACAATGATACTTGATATTACCACTAATTAGAATATTCTTGAGAAGTTCGACTCTATGCTAATATTTTTCCTATTAAAGATGGACTTAAGAATACAATTTGGTGAGAAGATTGGTAAACAATAATAAGGATGTTAGTACTGTGAGTATTGGGAAAATTATTTCTCTGACAATGGAAGGTGTTACAGAGATAAGAAACTCAGAGCAATACCTGCTTACTTGACAGTTTTGGATAGAACTAGTAAAGCTTAGAAAAAATAATCTTTTCCTAGGTGTTCCATGTTTTGATCTGTGCTCTTCATTTAACTTTCCAGACCCAATTCTTTTTTTTTTTTTTAATAAGTTTTTCTTTCTATTCCTTTGCCATTCTTGGCGAAGTATCTTTTCCTTTCAACCAACTTAAATGTCACCAATCATAGGAAATGATTAGTAAACTTTTTCTTTTGAATTCCAAATATAACTTACCAGCAGTATGTGTAGATAATTTTCTTATTCAATTAATTTAAATAATATCTATAATATATTAAATAATAATACTTATATATAACAACATATACTAAACTGGAGATACAGTGAGATAGTAGGGAGGCAAAGACAACATGGAATAAACTATTCCTGTTCTTTCTGAGTTATATGACTTAGTGGTGGTGATGGTGGTGGTGCCGTCAGCATATAGAAAAGACTTGAGAAAGAATATACAACTGAAGAAATCAGGGAATATTTTTCGGAGGAGGTGATTAGCCAATGAACCTGAAAGGAAGGCAAGAATTTTTAGAGGTTGAGGTAAGGCATAGGGAGATGGTTTTCTGTGAATGCCTATACTTAAGAGATGAAGGGTCAAATTTAGGGAAAAGTTATAGTAAAATTTGGCTAGAACATTAAGTTTATAATGGAAAAAATATCAAATAAATCTCAAAATATAGACTGATGCTAAACTGTATAAGGATTTAAAAGTCAACTCGAGAAAGTTGTAATTTATTCAATAAGCAATAGACATTAAAAGTTTTGTTTTTGTCAGAGAAGTGACATAGTCAGATGTATAGGATGTATAGGAAGATGTAATATATAGGAATGTATAGGAAGATGATTTTAAAAGTTTTGTTAGAGAGAAGCTTCAGTTTCCTTATCTTCACCTTTAAAATGAGGCAAAATATGATTCCATTACTTATCTCAAGGTGTGAGAAAAATTAAAAAATGTTATTTCAACCTTAATGCATTATGTAAATGATTCCTCTTCTGTCTCATCCTCTTTTTTTCCTTTTCTTCCTCCTTCTCCCCATACCTGTCTTCTCAATCCTACTTATTATTATTCTAGTAGCAATAATAGCAATATGATATGCATCTACATAACAGTTAGTTTGTGCCAGGTCCTGTGCTAAGTGCTTTACAATATTTTATTTGGTTCTTACAACAACCCTTGGAAGTAGATGTTATTATTTTCCTCATTTAACAGTTGAAGAAAGTAAGGCAGCCAGCATTTAAGTGACTTACTTAGGGTCACACAGCTAGGGAATGTTTGAGAACTCTAGTCTCCCAGATTCAGAGGAAGAGGAGGAGAAAGAGGATGGTTGCTATAACAACTCAGCAAAATAGATTTTTAAGGATATATTTGACATCAAGTTCTTAAAAACTTCCCCTTCAATAAAACATTCCTTCAATTTCAATAGTTCCTTTTTTAAAAAGTAATTCCATAAAAGCTTCTCAAGAAAGCTTCATTGTATTATTGTTGAGGTCAGGAACCAAATGTTGAGGTGTAGACCACATGTTGAGGTCTACATTTGGTGTACCTAAATGAAATTAGGATTTAGTTAAGGTCTAGTGGCAGGTTTGGGGTACAGGGTGTCAAACAGAGTTCCCCTGCAACCCCTTGGATTTGGTGCAAGGAAACGGCGGTAAATGAGGTCTAGAAGCGGCATGGAATTCCCAATAAAAGCATTTATTGGCCCAGAGAGCTAGATTAATAAAAGAGGTTTATTACTGAGTTTAGAAGTAGGAGATAGGTGAAGGTAGAGATAAGGAGGGCACTAGACAGAGGGTCCAGTGGACAGAGGGTCCTCATATGGCGACCATGTTTGGAATCTCTGCAAAGAGGGGTTCCCAGTGTGGTCCTTTTAAGTCGGAGACTTAGCTCGAGGGGCTTTGGGATGTAGCCCCAAAGTTGGCTCTGATCCAGGTGGGGCTGGGACAGGTCGGGACCTTCTATTGGAATTCAAAGGGACCAGAATTTGTGAGTCAAAGGATAATTTACATTAGCTGGGGGGGGGGGGGGGGTGGGAATCAAAGATTGGAATCTTTCCTGCATCATCATCATTATTATTATTATTATTTAAGTAGATATCTAAGAATAAGTGGTTGCTACTAAACTTATAGAATGTTTCCACTCCTCTGAATTTATTGAATTTTGACAAAGGGTCTCCCCCCCCAAAAAAAAAGGTTCTTAGTAAATAGCACATTAACATTTCTATTTTTAATCTTAATCACCAAATGCTGTTTAAAGGCCCTTTAAAGGAATTCTCAATTTCTGTTTTACTTCATATTAGATTTTTCGTACTGAGTGACTGAAATTTTAGAACACTTTTGTGAATGTCCCATTTGAAAAGTTTAAATGACAATCTTATTTGACTAATAACATCTGTTTGTAGAATTAAAAAGCCAACCGCATCAAATTGGAAAAAACTGCTATTACTATCACATTTATTCCTCACTGTGCAGGATCCTGTAAAGTATTTTGTGATTTATACTAGACTGGCAGTGGTTTTTGAACTTTATTTATTTTAGTAAACACAGTAGAGGTCTTCCTAAAGCAAAACAGTTTTAAGGCTTGCAGGGAGTGAAATTATTTGGAAACTTGGTTTAATATCTCTATGTTTTCCATATAATTAGATTAAACCACATTTTATGGTTCAGTTCAGTAAATGCCATCTAGTAACCAATAATAATATTTCAAAGAGTGTTGATAGTTCTTCAAATATGGTTAGATTCTGGATAAAATATTTAGCTTTGAGATCTGGACCAATCTTGATGGAACATGTTTACCTTTTTGATTGCTGCCATGAGAGTCTCAGATTAACCTCAATTCATGCTCAAGTCCATGAAGTCCTGGAGATTTGACCAATTCTGTGGTTTAGCTCTAGAGATAGTTTGCCAGAGAATCTTGCTGTTAGATCCTGAGTACTTAGTGTGACATGTACGATTTCTTAATTCCTCTGAAATTCTAGGACAGGCTTTATTGGTACTTGTTATCAAGATTATAATTATGTTGTTAGTTTTCTTTGATATGGAAAGGGATAGTTATAACAAATTAGCTTAACTAAAGAGTTAAATGATTGCTTTATATATAGTAATGCTCTTGGTATTTGTGGATGAAATGTCTACCATATCTTTTAATATTAATATAAAAACTTTCATGAAACTTTGTGATTTTTTTTCCCTTTTCTATTCTTTCCTTAAGGTACAGCAGGGAATTAGATAAGCTGAATGAAAGAATACTAGAGTAGTTATAGTTCAATATATTTAGATGATGGATTACATATGAAATGAATATAGACTTTCTCTATCAGCAGAGCTACAGTAAATGAACTTAGAATCTACAAAGAACAGTATATTCTCATTTAATGAATTTTGTAGTTAGCTGAGGGTTAAGTGGAAAATTCTTTGGGTGTTACAAGATATATATTTCCTTGCTTCAGTAAGTATAGGATGATAAATAAAACAAAATCTTTCTTTAGGGAATAAGTATTATAATGCCACACTATTATCATTCTCAATTTTAATTTTCAATGCATGATTCTAGACATAGTCAATATCTATATTATGATTAATCTTGAGTGACTAAATTAATATTAATTAGTTTATTATAATTAGTAATTTTGTTTTTTCTCTGTATTTGAAGGAAACTGAAATAAGTGGAGAGAAACTGGGACATAGGTAGAAAATAGAAAGAGAGAAAAAGAAAGTGAGCAAGAGAGAATGAGTGAGAGAGAAACAGAGAGACAGAAAGGAACACGAGGGAGAGATATTTAATTCCATTAAAAATAAAAGTTGTAAAAATAATTTCACATTGTCTAGGTTCTAGGTAAAGGCAGTTTTATCATATATTGATCAAAAGAATTATTATAACTTTCTTTTAAAAGATCACCTATATGTCTTCAGTTTGTATTTCTGCTGTGGAGAGAATGGAGCATACTATATTATATACCATCAAGTTATAACTCCTAAAACTTGCAATTTTGTAGAAGAGCTACTATACTAATCTAAAGGACAGTTTGAAAGATGCCCTTTTGTTTTATTTATTCATTTTTCATCATGTCTGACTCTTTGTCGTTCCATTTGGGGTTTTCTTGGCAAAGACTGGAATGGTTCATAGTTTCTTTCTCCTGATCATTTTATAGAGCAGGAACTGAGATAACAGGATTAAATGACTTGCCCAAGGTCACTCAGGTAGTAAATGTCTGAAGACACATTTGAACTCAGAAAGATGTGTCTTCCTGACTTCAGGCTCAGCACTATCTATTGTGTCGTCCTGCTACTTTTTTTTTTTTTTTTTTTTAATCATCACACAGTTACAAAATCTGAGTTTCAAGAGGGAACATATAGTCTATTAGTTTAATTAGGAAATCTTTGGCACAGGATTCCCAGCCCCACTGGTCATTAGTTTTCTTCCCATATTTTCCCCAGGGGGGTGAATGGGTTGCAAATACTTTAGCAAATACCATAACTGAATGTAATTATTGTGATCCCCTTAAAGATTGTTTTTAAACAAAATACTCTTTTTGTGATTTTGAGGGTTTGTTTGTTGTTGTTGTTGTTGTTGTTTTGGTTTTGGATAAATTGCAGAAACATGGAGTAGTAAATTCAAAAGATCTTAAGACTGAAAGAATAGAATGCATATGATAAAGAGACTGAACAAGGATTCCATTGTTCCTGGTTTCTTTCCAAATCTATGGGAGAGACAATTATCTGGTATCATGATCAAGAGAAACTAACTTTCAAGTTCAAATTTTAAAGTGAGATCTATCTATCTATATATGTACGTGTGTGTGTGTGTGTGTGTGTGTGTGTGTATGAAGTTTTATCATTATTCTCAAGTCTTAACAATAAAGTACCTATTTATGTGAGGAGATTGGCTGGTATATGGTAAATTATTCCATTGATATGGCCCATCAACATTTATGATATTTATAATATTAGTTCTTGAGGCACTGAGAGTTCAAAATACTTGCTCAAAATCATACAGATGTTCTGTATCAGATGCAAGATTTAAATACAAGTCTTTGTGACTTCAAGCCTGATTTTCTTCACAATGCTATGCTACTTCTGTTCTATAACACATTTCTCCAATTATCATTATTGCTGTTATTTTTACTATTTTATATGCATGTGTACATAGAAAGATATAGATATTCCCATTCTTCTTTAACTTATGATCTGAGCAAAAAATCCTACAAGTTAAATACAAAATTATTACTCAATTGCTTCTATTCTCTGACTCAGAAGTTTTGATTGGATATTATTTAATGAATAATTATAGGAAGAAACCATTGTATTAAATAGTAAAACATTGATATAGTACTATGTTAAGCCAGTTCTTAAATACAAAGTCAGAAAACATTTTGGGGAGAAACCTCCAGTGAAAGTGAGATATCAAACAACTCAATTGTACTATATCACATATTTCTCACCATCATTAAGTAACAAAGGGCCTATTTTTCCTGTGAAAGTGGGTGTTATGCTTTTGATTTCCTGTATAAATTATAATATGGGAAAGTCTAATCTTTGTAAATAAGAACCCATTGCCATTGTAACCCAACATTTTCATCTGTGTTGTGTTAAAGAATAAATTATTTCAACACTTTACTTAGGTTCCTGAGATATGAAGAGTCTTTTCCCACATTTGTCATGTGCTTCAAAATTGTGATATTTGATGCAATAAATAGTTGGGCTTTCATTCATAGGGGTTCAAATTCTCAGAAATGTAGCCAATGCTTGTTTTTTGTGTTCTGACCTCAGAGCCCAATACTGCTTTGTGTGATTAAATCATTCATATTAGAGAATATGTTTGTCTTCTAAATAATGCAAGTTCAGGTCATCCATTTGAATTTGAGAGGAAGTTAACAATCTGCCCTTCTCAAGCTAGTCAGGAAAAAAAGAAATCTTTTGCATTTTGAACAGCCTTCTTGAGCAGCTAGCAGCTTTCCATGGATGTTGAAGGCTATTAACTGATATTGATATTATCATAATGGTTAATAAATCAGCATTTATAAAGCACTTATTATTATATCCTAGGCACTGTGATACACATACAAAAAGAAAAGAAAAGAAAGTAACATTGAACAATGAAGGATGAAAAATTCTTAAAAACTATGAATTATTAAAGTTCTCTGAGTGAATAATATCCTACAAATATAGATTATGATATAGAAACACTAGATTTTCCATTTTAAACCATAGCAGCCAACAATTAACTTTTGGAGTCACATCTAAAAAATAAATCTAAAGATTAATTAAATTACATTTAATTTTGTAATTTCTGTCCATTCCCATCCTGGTAAGAATCTTTATGAGCTGCAGAAGAGTCAATTCATTAGCTAACAAATGAAAATACAACAACAAAGCCCTAAAAATTTTTTGAGTAAAAATGGCAATTAACATAAATTTAAAGATTATATTTTGAAGTGATTTTTTGGTCTATTTTACTTTTAGTTTGCATTTGTGCATGTGAAACTTTTCAGATTTGAGAAGTTTGTAGTATAATATGAAATGCTTCCCCTCATCCATAATCTCCTTGCCTACGTTATATCTCATTTTAATTTTGAAGATCCTCTTTACATATGGTCCTTTAAAATGTTTGGTTTGGTTTTTTGAGTTGTTCTTTTGGCCTACCAAGACTGTTAAAAGTTAAAATTAAACAGCCAAGAAATTTAAGATATTATAAAACTAGTTCAAAGTCAAGGTACAATGTTGGGAAAACTTTCTCTAACCCAGTAAAACTTATTTAAGTTTAAAGCTGGTATTTTTTCAGTTCACTCTCTGAGTTATTTCTGCTATTGTGGATGTTCTTTATTCTGTGCAGGTAAACATTCAATACCAGAAATATTTTTGGTCAATTTCCAAATATTAACTTTATGTTGGCCAACAAGGTACCATCCATCTATAGGACTAAATGGCTGTCAGCTTCATTGTATTATAGAATTTAGAGCTACAGCGGATAGTAATGGGCTTTAAGTAAGGAAAACTCATCTTCCTGAGTTCAAATGTGACCTCAGACATTTATTAGATGTATAACACTGGGAAACTGAACACTACTTGCCTCAGTTTCCTCGTTAGTAAAATGAACAGGGGAAGGAAATAGAAATGCACTCTAGTATCTTTGCCAAAAAAACTCCAAATTGTGTCACAAAGAGTTGGATATGACTTAACAATAGTTCTTTTAAACATATAGTGTCTTTTAAACTATTCAGCTTAATCTAATTATTTTATAGCTAAAGAATATGGTGTCTAGGAAGATAAAAGTGGGTTTTCGAAGTCACACAGGTAGCAAATGGCATATCTGGAATCTAAATCTAGGGTTTTTGCACTTTATTTCTAATGTTCATGTAAATGAGTTGATAGAGATTGGTCTTTTTAACTTATTCCATTATTTTTGTCATTTTTTTAGAAGTAGCTTCCAAACTGATAAATGAATCAGAAAAGAGTAACAATTATTTTTTTTTATTTATCTGTGGATAAATATGGACTTTATGTGGATAAAGTACTTTTCATCTTATCTATTTTTTCTTGACAATCTAAAACAAATATAATTTACTTATTTAGTAGACTTTTTTTTAAAATAGAGATTTAGAAATATTAAATATTTTGTCCAAGATCAAATGACTAGTCAGGGGCAGAAAGTCATGTCTCATGGCTTCAAATATGGTGAATTTCTCCCTTTTATATTATTATGAAGGAGAATTAAGTTTTATTTATTTAATCAAAAACTGTCATTGGATCCATTCTATTCATGGCTCAGGTTAATAGGTAAACAGAAGCTGAAGGAGAAGAGTACTTTAATGTGAAAATATTCAGGAAGTGTTTCTATGTGTCAATCAGTCAAGAAACAAGTTAATCAAAATGTATTCATTAAGTGCTTACTCTGTGTCAGGCAGGCACTGTGCTAAGCATTGAGAATACAGCAAAAACCAAACAGTCTATTTTCTTAAGCAGCATAAAGACATATACAGAGCAGATATAAAATAATCTGAAAGGTTGGGGGGGAGATTGAGAGGAATTAGCACTAATGAGATTTTAAAAAACCATCTGTAGAACATGGTTTTGAGCTGAGACTTTCTAGAAGGTAGAGAATCTAAGAGACTTATGAAGTTTGCTTTCATCTTGCAACTCTCTTATAGTATGTCTGACCCTTAAACTTTAATATACTGAAACATAAAAGTGAAGTTTAAATGAAGGTTTAAAACAGACAACAAATAAAACTATCAATATATCCATTCAGATAGCAGAACATGTGTTGGTGTTATAAGCCATGATAATAATAATGCTAAGAAATAGCAATATTTATATATGTATATACTTCTACTTAAACAGTGAGCTTTATTATTTCTGAAAATTGTTTAACATGGAAGATCATGTGTTTACATGTAGATCTGTATTATCTTTGTCATTAGAATGTAAGGATAGGGACAATTTCATTTGTCTTTTTCCAAGAATAAGAATATTGACTGATACTTAGATAAATACTTGATAGTTCATTAATAGAATGATTATATCATTTTCTGAAAGAGTGTGCCAAAATCCAGGACTTTTATGACTCATTTACAAAGTAATTAGCTTTACCCAATGAATATCTAGGTTTCATGGCTGGAGAGTAACCTTGTTCAACCTTTTCCAAGTGGTCTAAAGAAAGATTGCACTATAGAGTACAGTCTAAATGGCTTAGTTTAAAATTATCATTATTACAAGAGGGAAACATAGTTATATTATTCCTATGGTATTGATCTTCAGTTATAAAGAATAGGACTCATACTCATATAACCTGTCAGGGATATATATGTTAAAAATTTCCAATATACTTCTGCTTTTTTCAGATGCTACAGTGGCATCTCCTCTGATTTTGAACATCCTAATCCATTCAATATAGAAACAGCTAAATGTTTTCATTTTAGTATTTGTCATGATTGATCCATTTGTTAAATGTAGAGTCAAACTGATCTTTCTAGAGATCATAAACTAAGTCATGCACAAGAAGGATTCCACACATTCTGAGAAAAGAATACACTAGCCTTGGCAGTCCCTTAAGTTTTAAGTACCAGATGCACTGTAAGTAATTCTTCTGGGTCATTGGGCATTGCTGGAAGGCATAAGGGATGGAGAAATAAAGATGAAAGAAAAATCAAGGTTAAAAAAAAAGCAGCTGACATATTTGAATGAGAGAAATGGAGAAACAAAAAAAAAAAGAATAAAAAAAATTAATAGAGCATGAAGTAGAGTGCTACCAATTTTTTTTTTTTTTTTTTTTACTTTTGGTTCCACTCCATGTCACTGGTATCATGAACCAAACATTCTTGAAAGGAGACGTCAAGGGAAGATGGATGACAGTGTAGTAATGCTCTTTTGAATGACTATAACTAATAAGGGATTTAAAGAGGATTAGTGTATAGTATTAAGTACATGTATAGGCAGATATTTCAAGGAATATGTACATTCTAGAGAAAAGTAATTAAATCGATATTGTGAATCAAGTGAGAAATGAACAAAATTAGAAATGTTTCTATGGGGAGCTAGCAGGTAGAAAAGTAGATGCAAATTTTTTTTTCAGGTTGAAGAGAAGCTGTTGCAATTTTTAGATTTGTATGTAAAGGTTTCAAAGAACTGGGAAGTGATAGTTTCATTTTATCTTTTTGAGAATGCTTACATCTGAAATATATAAATCAGTTTTGGGTAATCACATGATATGCATTTATTTGAAATATACAGATGAAATGGGGCATAGGAAAGTGATTGATTTAGGATGAGACTCCAAGTAAGGTAAGAATATTTGTATGACATGGAGAAGGGATTGAGATATAAAGAACAAATGTTTATTACAATTAAGGGTAAAGAAAGGTGACAAGCAAAGGGATGAGAAGATCAAACCATGAACTGGAAGGGAGCTTTTTTTTGCCTCTGGAATTATTTTAAAAGAATGGTTTCAGTAAGCATACTCTTCTGGATTATGGCAAATTATAGGAATGGTTTTTAATAGGGAATAATTTTAAAAACAGGTATGTGGCTCAGTGGATAGATTACTGGGTTGGTACTCAGAAAGACCTAAGTTCAAATCCAACCTCCAAAAATTACTAATGGTGTGATCCTGGGTAAGCCATTTAACTTTTATTTGCTTTAATTCCCTGGAGAAAGAAATGAAAAACCAGTCTGGTATCTTTGCCAAGAAAAATTCCATGGATGTTGGTGTTTTCTTCTTTAAAATAATAATATAAAAATTCTCTCTGGGAGCAGATTTCTTGGGGAGGTTTTCTGGAGGCAGCCTTAGTTTCAGTTAAAAGTAAATAATCACCCCAAATCGCAGCCAGCTGATAAAAGTTCAGACCTTTTATTGTGTCCTTCAATATATCCTGGTTAGCTTTCTTAGAGGCCTCTCTCTCTCTCTCCTTGATTCTAAGAGCTCTTGCAGCTTTGTCCTTTGCTTCTGCCTCTTCTTTCTTCAGCCTCCAGCCAGCATCAAGGTGGAAGATGCAATGAATCTCTCTTGCCTTGGAGAGAGGGCTTGTAGGCTTCCTTCCAGGGTGCTCCTCTCTGACCTCAGTCAATGTTCCGAAGTAAGTCCTCCAAGCTCTAAGAGCTTCCTCTCTATATATGATCTCCCAAAGGTTAACTCCTCCTTCTGGAGGCAGGGCTTAAGGGAGGTGTAAATTTGGATATCTCATACTAAACCGTGTGAACTCCAATGAGTATTTAAATATTTCTTGCTTCTATGAGCTCTCTAAAGGTGCGAACACAAGCATCGTTTCTATCAGTTGTACTTAGTACCTTGTTTCAAGTTCTGGCCCAAAATATCTCCTTCTAAGATCAAATCAATCATATTGAACCATCTAAATTAGATAATTATTGTCTCTATCACTTCTAATGGCTTAAACGTTTGTAAAGATTCCAACACATGGACAATATATTCCATGAGATCATGAAGTGTAATTTACAATTGAACAACAATGTAGAAATAATAATCATCTCTGTACTCATGGTTCTCACTATTTAAAGGGAGTAAACTAATTGAACTAAATTTAGCAATAACTTCTCTTGAAATGAGCAATGCTCCAAAATTTTCTTCAAAGATTCCTTCCAATTCTAAGAATGCATAAAATATAAAAATTGTTAAGAAGTTTCCAGTGTGTAATGTAGATAACTCTTGCTTCTTCCTACTCTCTTATTTTATATTTGCCATTACTCTTTTAAAAATGAAGTAGTATCATGTAGCAAATGAAGAGCTTGTTTCAAGATTAGAAATATCTGCATTTAAGCCCTGCATGTGACCATTATTTGTGTGGGACCTATGACCCACAGCATACGATAATTTTTTATTGACATGTACAACTCTATAAGACTAAACATTGCAGAAAAGTTGCTGTTCTGCAAAATTTAAAGGTAGTTTCCTTATAGATGAGAATAAATCCACAAAATTGCAAATCTGGATAAATAACAATTTTTTAAAAGAGTCATTTAAAACTAGGCTAGATAAAATCCCAGAAATTAAGTCCCTATACTAAGTTCGATACTGATAGTACTTTCATAAGATAAGTTTTATTTTCTTTCCCTCACAATTGATCCCTAAACTACCTTTCTTCATTTATAAGCTAAAGTTATAAAGATATTTTAAAGTATATCTAGCTAATATTCTTTGTAGCATAAATTTCAAAATTTATCATGCTTATGCCTCAATTATTATAAGGTGCCCTTTATACTTGTCCTTGAATTCATGAAATGTATAAGCATTGTAAAGAGAAAGAGTTGAAAAATTTGTGTCCATACAATGATCTCTCTCAAGCAAATGTCCTATCAGAACTATTTTGTAAATTAATTGATCAGAACAGAAACACTCTAAAGAAATTTATTTGGAAAATTCTTTTAAATTCCAAAGAAATTTTTTTCAATTAAAATAAAAATTTTGAGGCATTTTACCTTTAGTAGTTTAGGCATTATAGATTTTTGAAACATAAAAAATTATTAACATTTGATTCAGTACTTCTGGGATCTATCAATATATTGATATAGTATTTTTCCCTTTAAAAAATATTTAGTTTTGAGTCCCAAATTCTATCCTTTACTCCCTTTCTCTCTTTGTTCACTCTTCCTGAAGATGGCAAATAATCAGATATAGGTTATACATGTGCCATTATATAAAACAGTTTCATATGAATCATTTTATATAAGAAGGCTTGAATAAAAGCCTGAATAAAAGGGGAAAAATGAAAGAAAGTAAAAAAAAACAGTATGATGCAGTACTTTGGGACTGTCTTGGATTATTGTGTTGCTGTTTTTGTGGCTATTACTATTTCTGTGTGCAATATTCTCCCAGTTTCTGTTCACTTCACTATGTAAAAGTTCTTATAATTCTTTCTAGGTTTTTCTGAAATGATTCAGCTTGTAATTTTTTATAGAATAATAATATCCCATTATAGTCATATTCCACAGCTTGTTTGGACATTCTCCAATTGATAGGAATCCCTTGATTTCCATTTATTGGTATAGTATTATTTTTACTAATGCAAGTTCCAGCCCCTTTATAATCTAATGAATTATTTTCTCCATTTAGTTGAATGAAAACGCAATCACTATGTTGTCAAATTCATGAAGAACTTTTCTGGCTGGAGTTAGGATGATGATCTTGGTATAACAGATAAGATCTCTCAATAGAAGCATGCTTAAAGTTGATGGGAACTAAATAGCCCTTGAGAAACTATGAAACCTGCCAAATTATGAGGCATCAAAGAAAGACTTTAATAGAAGATTGAATATATAAAATATACATGAATTTTGAGTGGGGAATTCTGGAGGATCAGGGAAGACTTCATGGAGAAGTAATAATTTGAAGTGAGCTCTTGTAGTAATTCAGGTGGCGAAGAAAGTGAAAGTGAATGATTCAGACATAATAAAGAATTTAAATTAAAACTTGGAGGCAGAAAATATTAATACTATATTCAGGGAACAATTAACTAGCAGTAATGTGCCAGGCACTTTGCTAAGGGCTGGGGTACAAATGAAAACAATAACAGACCCAATCCCCAAAGTAAACAACTGGGCAATGTGGAATCTCATTTGAATATAGCATGGCTCATATAAAAAAAGAAAAATGAGATAAAGATAGAAAGAGGAGAATCTTCATTTTCTTCAGACAAAATTTGACTTTTAATTGATTAGCAAAAAAGCCAGTGATTATTTTTGAACAGTTATAAAGCCATATATTAGGGTAACATCCTTGCTTTTGGCATAAAGGACATAAAGGTAAAGTGGGGAGAATTTTACTCACCAAGCATTTATTCAATGTCTGCTATATACTAGGCACTGTATTGAATGCCAAGGATACAAATACAGAAGCAAAACCCTCCTATTCAGTCTACTAGAAAGGGACAGCATGTGTGCATTTGTATGCATACATATGCATATACACTTATAAATGCAAACATGTATATATATATATATATTTATATATAATACAAATGCATATCTTTGTATACATCACTATATATGTATTTTGTTGTTCAGCTGATTATATCCAATTCATCATGACTCTATTTGGGATTCTCTTAATAAAGATTCTTGAGTGGTTTTCCATTTCCTCCTCCATTTCATTTACGCCTGATGTATTGAAACAAACAGTTGAATGACTAGCTCACCTAGTTGCTTATATGTATATATGTATATATATATATATATATATATATATATATATATATTTGTATGTATTTAAGGAGGAAAACTTATTAAAAGGAAACTTCAATAGATGATGAGATGAATGTGGAAAGAAGAGGGAGAAGGCGGTACCTATAAGAATAATGTGGGAGAAGACATACATTTTGTTATTTCAGTTTGCAAGTAATGATAATATATTAAATATTAGACTTAGAGAAGAGGGAAAAGTCATACATTATTGTAGAGGGCTGAAACTCTGAATCAGACAAGAGAGCACTTAAGGCTACCTATTTATGTGAGATAATGGCTCTATTAGCATATATTTGAATGATGGCTCTTCTCACCATTCATGCTTGCTGAATATTTGGTAGTAAGATAATTGTAGGCAAGGATTGGAGGGCTGAGGGAGAGAAGTGAGAGGCATATGGCGGCAGGATAAGGAGGAGAGAGGCTGGAGACTCTGGACTCCAGAATCTAGGATACATCTTTGCCAAGCTGCATGGCAGCTGGCCTGCCTCCTTCACTTCTCCCCCAAAAGAACAAAGACTTTGATTTATCCTGACTCTGGCTGACTCTGAGGCCCTCCAGGGAGCTATCCCGTACTTTACACATTATACTAAGTTTTTAAATATGGAGACTGAGTAAATGTTGGTACCATTGGAAAAGATATTGTGATGTAAGATGACATAAAGACATTCAGAAAAAAAGGAGATATTCTTTGTTCATTTGTTGAGTTGGAGGACAAAGTGAGACACCAAGTTGGAAGTAGTTATATACTGATGTAAGCACAGGTCTGGATATCTTGAAAAAAAAATTTCAGGTCTTTTTTACTTGTGAATCACCTCCATAGATATGACAACTCTTATTTATGGGAAAGTGTTAAATAAGTGTGATCTATTCCTTCACAGGAGACCCAAAATAATGCTTTTGATCAGTTAGAACTGATGAATACAAATATAGTAAAAATTCATGTCAGCCTAAAACAAAATATTTGGGTTCTTTGATTGAAGTTGAAAATTAAATTTTTAAACTGCAAAATGAAAAAAATTAAAAATATTAAATTTGACAATAATATATACATTTGAAATTATTCTTCAGGGACAATTGATTTGTATGTAAATATCCTTTGATATCAATGGAAAAATTTGAGGAATGCATTTAATATAAAATATTGATAGATAATTATAAAATTTAGGCAGTACATTAAGATCTATAAAAGGCCTATATAAACTGAATAAATGGCCGTTAACATATGATCCAAAAAGATAACAATTTCCTAGCTCTTTAGGTCTATTCTTTATAACTCAGCCAATTTAAAACTGCATAGAAAAACTGTTACTTTAGAGAAGTTGGAGTTCAAATACTAGCTCTGTCACTTACTGTGTGATCTCAAATAAGTACATCGACCTCTTTAGATCTGCATATCCTCTGTAAAAATTACAGGTTTAAACTTTAAGTCTGTGATTCTATTAATGTGTGAACTCAAAGGGGGAAAGATATATATCTATCTATATCTATATATATAGCATGTTTCATTATTTGTATAATTTTATTAGAGTAGTTTGATTATAAATAATAAATTTAATGCTTAAATTGATAAAACAAATTTAAATTTAACAATATAAATGTGAATGCTTAGTAGTATAAAACTTTTGTACTAGAAGGAACTTTTGGCTATATAAAATGTCCACAAATCTTTATTAGCTTAAAATCACTAATATTTTGGGACACTTTGTACAGTACATGTTTCTCTTAGCAGACTAAAAACCTCACCTAAATTTTAAAAGTTATCAATTATTTAAACATATCTTAGCCTAGCAATGAATGTAACAGAATTTTCTTTTGTTTTGTAATGATCTAAAAGTGCAGAATCTTTGCTTAAACTGTTATTTCAAATTCACTTTTAATTTAATGAATAGTTTTTAATATTATTATGAAAAACATTTCTTATTATTTTTCCATCTCATCTTTCTTGAAGATATTTATCAATTCTTTCCCAAATAATAGAATTATAGTTAGGGTTTGTTTCTTAAGTCCTAGATATCATTACTTATTTTCAGTTATTACATTCAATGCTTGTTGTATTCCATAATCTTTTTAAAAAACTTATATCTTAAAAAAAAGAAGTACCCAAATTAGACACAATTAGTGGCAGCAAGGCATAGTTAACACAGTTAGACTTAAGAGTCAGAAGGAGCTTCAGAGATTTAGCAGCTGCCTAACTAAGCAAATCAATTAAGTTTCTGTAATCCTCAGTTTCTTCATCTGTAGAAGTGGGGGAATTAAAAAAACACCTACCTCACAGGATTTTAAGGCTCAAATTAATGTATGTAAAGCACTGGACAAATCTTAAAGTATTATATTAATATGAACTAGTATTATTATTGTTGTTCTAATATCTTCTGACAGTGCAAACTATATTAAGATGGGACAGTCCGTTCCTGTCATTAAATTAAGATAGATAAGTAGTCAGCCAACAACTAAGTTTAAAAGCTACAGCATAAGTATTGTGACTATGTCTCTACTCCCAAAGGAATGATGGTAACAGACTTCTACAAAGTAAAAATGCATTTCCATCTCACCACAGTTGGAGATATCCAAGGGCTCCAGATGCAAAGTGATTTCCCTGAGGACAAAGAAGTCCCTAGAAGATGATAGAATTTTTTCCGTCAGGTGCAAATACATTAGGGACAATCAAAAATCCTATGAGAGTTCTTAGTAAATAGTGATACCTGCAGGGGAAGAGAAAGGAAGAGGTAGACAGATCTAGAGAATGAACCGTTACAATATTCATGGTGATATTAAATTCTCTGGAGAATTTACTCACAGCAAAATTCTGAAATCTTTTTTTCTTGAATTCTCTATTTGAATAATTAAGATTTGGGGAGTTTTGGTGATGTCTAAATGACCTATACAATAATGTTTGAATTACATGTGATGACATCTGGAGGAGAGAGATATTTTTGCTAGGCAAGAAAATTTGAGAAAGGAGGTAGCATTAGCAATAGAGAGATTAGGAAATCAATTAATTAACAGACAATTATTAAACACTGATTTTTATGCCAGACTGTACTGGGGAAAAAAAAAAAGAATTTAGCCTAAGAAATGGCACATGAACTAATTTTGTGGAAATAGAGAAGAGAGAATGAAGGGAACAATGTGTGCAAGGCTGTTAAAAAGAGATCCACTGTCAATTTTAAGGAACAAAAAGTAGGATATTTGGACTTGGGGTGTATAGTGTACAAAAATGATAAATGAAACAACTTTCCAAGGCTTTTTTTACAAGTCATCTGAGAGTTCCTATTTAGTTCTGGAAGCAATAAAGAACTATTATATTATATTATATTATTTACATTACATTATTTTATATTTATTATAGTATATCTCAACAATGAAAGAAAT
Organism: Sarcophilus harrisii; assembly: GCF_902635505.1. NCBI lineage: Eukaryota > Metazoa > Chordata > Mammalia > Dasyuromorphia > Dasyuridae > Sarcophilus > Sarcophilus harrisii. Next base: position 95,605,350 of record NC_045428.1, read on the forward strand.
GACAAGGTCAGCACTATGGGTTTGGAAAATTATTTTTGCAATTGTTTGGAAGAAGAGGGGAGGGAAAAAGGAAAGACATTAGAAGTTGAAAGTCTAACTAGAAAGTTTTTTGCAGTAGACCAGAAGAGATGATGAGGTCTTTAAATGATTGTGAACAATTATTGTAATTTGTTCTGATCCTAGATAGAGTTGAAAATACAATTAAACTTCTAATTGAAAGAATTTTAGCTCTTTTTTTCCCACATGAAAGACCCCGTTAGCAATTTAATAAAGTCTACAGATCCCTTTTCAGAATATTTTTAAATTTATTGTTACTGCTATTCTGTCCAACTCTCTGTGACTACTTCTTGGGATTTTCTTGGCACAGACATTTTCTTCTTTAGGTCATTTTATAGATGAGCAACTGAGCCAGAGTTGAGTGACTTGCCTAGGGTCACATATTTATTAAGTGTCTTAGTTTAAACTGATGAGGATGAGTCTTCTTGATTCTAAGCTCAGTGCTCTATCCACTATCACCTAATTACATACATATCTAATTATTAAGGTAAACAATTACATTGAAATATAGCTTTCAAAAGTTTACAGACTTCAAAGGGTAAGAACTTCTTAATGCTCTATTTAGCAATTTAAAATATTAAATCTATATACTGGGTAGAAAAAGTCCTTTAAAAAAATATGGTTGTTTTTGCCCCCTATAGCTTCCTTCTGTCTTTAAGTGTTACTATTTATCTATTTGTGGAAAAGAGAGAGGTAATATTTCCCTACTTTTGTTACTCTAATGGGTTGCTCTTTTCAAAAAATGTATTATGACATCATAAGAATCATTTTATCTCATATATTTAGAAAAATCAAAATAGTCTCCCAATTTTCTTAACAATACTAATCACTTCCCTTCCCTACTGAAGAGAACTCTTAAATTCGATTAGATAGATTCACTAATTAAATCTCACCTTTTTATTACAAATATGTATTAGTCTTAAGGTTAACCACTTCATAAAGCATGTGTAACTATTTTAGCATTAATCCTTAATAAAGATATTTTTATCATAATTGACTTGAAATAATTCCCAATACTATTAAATCTAGCTTCTCAGATTTAATAAGAGAGTTATCATATGTTCATTAAAGATCAACTGCCTTGGAAGCAGCTGTTAATCTGTAACAAGCAAGTTGACTTATAAAGCTATTTTTAAATCCCTATACAAGTATCCTCTTTTATTAAATAAAAAATGTACTGAGAACATTTCAGAGACATTAGAGGGACTCATGTATTTTTTCATCTTTCACACTTTCATAAATTTATTCTCTAAAACAATTTAAAACTAATTTCAATGATGTAAAGCCTACTACTTTCTGTTTTTTTTTTTTTATTAAAGCTTTTTATTTACAAAACATATGCATGGGTAATTTTTCAACATTGACCCTGGCAAAACCTTCTGTTCAAAATTATACCCTCCTTCCCCCCACCCCCTTCCCTAGATGGCAGGTAGTCCAATACATGTTAAATGTATTAAAATATATGTTAAATCCAATATATGTTTATATGTTTATACAGTTATCTTGCTTCTCAGGAAAAATCAGATCAATAAGGAAAAAAAAAACAACTGGAAAATGTGAAGACTGCATATTTTAAAATCAGCCGGAGTCAGGAATTCATTTTAGGGGAAAATCGTCAGTCTTTATTCTCAGTGAAGAAAGATTGGAGGTGGAAGAGAATGGGCAATAGCAATGTGTATAGCTGAGTCAAGAAGCTAGCTAGACCAGCAGCCACATGACCAGCAGCTAGGAGCATAGAACCCAGGCCCAATCTCTCCCAGCTTCTTTTCTTGTCTCCCTGCCTCCACCCACCAAAATCGTCATTTCCTATACAATACATCAGGACTTGCACAGAGAGTGGGCAGGGGCCATTCTTTATCCAAGCATGTATATTAATAGAGTATAGTCCAATTACTATTTAGCCTCACTTGCTTGGGACCTCAATGCATCAACTCAAGCCTCAGCCCATTACAGGAAAAGAAAACGAAATGCAAACAAACAACAACTAAAAGAGTGAGAATGCTATACTGTGGTCCACACTCAGCTCCCATGTCCTCTCTCTAGGTGTAGATGGCTCTCTTCATCACTGAACAGCTGGAATTGGTTTGAATCATTTCATTGTTGAAGAGAGCCATGTTCATCAGAATTCATCATTGTTGTCTTGTTGTTGCAGTGTATAATTCAGTGTATAATGATCTCTGGTTCTGCTCATTTCACTTAGCATTAGTTCATGTAAGTCTCTCCAGGCCTCTCTGAAATCATCCTACTGATCATTTCTTACAGAATAATAATATTCCATAACATTCATATACCATAACTGATTTAGGCATTTTCCAGTTGATGGGCATCTATTCAGTTTCCAGTTTCTTGCCACTACAAAAAGGGCTGCCACAAACACTTTTGCACATGTAGGTCTCTTTCCCTCCATTAAGATCTCTTTGGGATATAAGCCCAGTAGAAAGAGTATGCACAGTTTGATAGCTTTTTTGAGCGTAGTTCCAGATTGCTCTCCAGAATGGTTAGATTTGTTCACAATTCCACAGTGTTCCAGTTTTCCCACATCCCTTCCAACATATATCATCATCTTAGCCAATCTGAGAGATGTGTAGTAGTATCTCAGAGTTGTCTTAATTTGCATTTCTATGATCAGTAGTGATTTGGAGCACCTTTTTATATGATTACAAATAATTTCAATTTCTTCATCTGAAAATTGTCCGTTCATATCCTTTGACCATTTATCAATTAGAGAATGACTTGAATTCTTGTTGAGTCATTTCTTTTTATATTTTAGAAATGAGCCTTTATCAGAACTTTTGAATGTAAAAACATTTTTTCGGTTTATTGCTTCCCTTTTAATCTTGTCTGCATTAGTTTTGGCTGTACAAAAACTTTTTAACTTAATATAATCAAAATTGTCTATTTTATAAAGAATAATTATCTTTAGTTTTTCTTTAGTCACAAATTCCTTCCTCTTCCATATGTCTGAGAGGTAAACTATTCTATATTTATCTAATTTTTTTTATAATATCATTTTTTATGTCTAGATCATGAGCCCATTTTGACTTTATCTGGGTATACAGTGTTAGGTGTGGATCTACTTTCTGTTTTTTTAAAGCACTTGATATTTATTAAAATGTTTCTAGGTGTACAAAAGGAATTTGGGAAAATCTTGCTACATATAATGGTGTGTCACTCTTAGCCTATTTTCCAGGGAATATTGCAAAATGAGATTTGTCCTGTGATTTGTATTTGAGCTATCACCTCAAAATCTTGAAGGTTTGTTTTACATTTTTTGCTGAATTATGTTATGATTTTATTGTAGTTTTATTTTTGATTGAATATTGTTTCTTCAGCTCCTATAAGTTTCCTAGATATGACTCTTTTCTTGAAACTAGGATTAGATTGTGGCTCATGAAAGCATTTCTTCAGGTCCCCAGATTTCAACTTGCAAAATTCTTCACCATAGCAGGTTAGAATTTCAGTGCTGTCATCTATGTATTCATGGTCAAACCAGTAGCCTTCTCTTATGATGGTTGCTTAAGAGTGGATAGAAGAGCTGTCATCATTAGTGCCCTTCCATGTTCAATAAAGGATATTGTTGAAACTCCTCAGGAAACAGAATTAATCTCCATGTTAAGTATGTCTCCCCAATCAGAGGAAATTCAGAACCTTTTTTTTCTTGTTTCAGAGTTTAGCTCTGAATTTTGCTTAGGTTTGAAGTTTCAGTTGCAGAGCATTGTGCCTGGCAACCTCCTAGAAGACATGTTGCCCTTGCAAATTCAATCTTTGGCTGAGGTGTTCACAATTCTAAAAATTAGATTTGTAGCCTAAGGAGAGGGGTACTTTTCTGATTTACATTGTAAGTAGAAAAAAGGCTATGTGGTAGATGTCTCTGATTCAGGTTAGTTTGAAAACTAAATACTTTTCATATGAGCACTGTGTCCACTCCACAGAATGGCCGATGCTCAATTGTCATGTCTTATTTTGTGTGATTATATTTGTGTGTGTATGCATGTGCATACACACATACTTCCAGAACACAGCAATCTTTAGATTAGAATGCTCATGTGCCTGTCTTAGAAACTTTTGAATGTTCCAGGTTAACTTGGAAAAACCTTCTGGATGTTTCAAAATAAATAGTACCCATGCCCACAAAGGGCTCTGGGAATTTGTTGAATTGTGAAACCATCCTAATTCTCTGTCTCCTGATTGGGACATGCTATCCTAATGGAATAATTGACAAATGACAATATTTGAAAATTATTGAGTCAATGTAAGATGTTGGTGGGATACAGAAGAAACAAACAGAAGGAACAAGCAATTATTTAGTACCTAGTATGTACCAGAACCTGCATCAAGTTCTCTACAAATATAATTTCATTTTATCCTTGCAATTATCCTACAAGTTAGTTGCTATTATTATCCCCATTTTATAGTTGAGGAAATGAAGGCAGATATAGGTTAAATGGTTTTCCCAGAGTCACAGAATTACAAAGTTTCTCAGATTTGAATTCAAGTCTTCCCTATTCAAGACCCAGAACATTATTTTCTATACTCCTTAATTAGACTGCGATGAGAATGATAGTAGACAGAATCAGGATCCGTAAGATTTTTTTTCCCCTTTTATTTGCAAAAAAAAAAAAAAAAAAAAAAGAAAAAAAGGAAAACAGAAAAGAAATTCAAAACTAAATAAAGCAAAACAGAAGAGGACATTGTCATGTGCTCAGAAGAACATCAGGGAAGATTAAAAATATATAACAACAAATTACCAGATCAAGAAAATACATATATTAATAGAAGAAATTATATTCATGAATGATCATTTTTTCTTTAATTACTCATAAACTGTCCTTTGATGCTCTGCTGCTCACCTTATTTACTTTATTGTTTTTTCCCTTTTTCATCCCCCCATGCCCAAACCAATTCCATTTAAGAAAAGATATATTTATGTATACATATAGAGATATATAAACACGCTCACATCTATACCCATTCCACATACACACACATGTCTTTCCTATCCCTGCTGATTCTTTAATTAAATTCTGCTCCATAATTTATCTTACTATTATTTAACTTCTCCCTATCTAAGAATCTCTCCCTTGTCTTCTTCCCTTACCTTTGCTTCCCCACTTGCTCATTCCTCCCCCTTTATTTCTTTATAGATTTTTTGGGGGTGCTATAATCTTCATGATGTGTATACATACATATATATATATATATATATATATATATATATATATATAGTGTTACCTATTGAACCCATTGCCTATGTGAATAGATTTTCAGAGCTATGAGTCCCCCTCCCCCCTTTAATGCCTCTCTGTCTATTCTTCCTCTGCACCTCATTTGTATAACATCATTGCTATTTTTACCTTAACTCTGCCAAATTTTCTTTGGAGATATATAATTTTATGTGAATCTTTTATATACACATGTATACACACATATATGTAATAATTTGTCCATGTTTAAACAATTTGTTCATTTTAAGTTTCTTAAAATTGATCTTTCATAATGACTTATATTTAAATTTTCTGTTAAGCTTGATTTTGGTTGATATAAAGTCTTGAAAATCTGCAAGTTTATTAAAATGTCCATTTTTTCTCATTTAGGATTATAGATAATTTTCATGGATATTATATTTTTGGCTGCAATTTTTTTTATTTTGATAGTCAGTAGATATGATTTCAAGACATGCAGTCTTTATAATTTTTTTTTAACAATTCTAAATGTACCTCCAGCATGTTTGAACTGTCTTTTCCTTGTTTCTTGCTAAATTTTTTCTTTCATATGGGGGTTTCAAAATTTGGCAATAATATTCTTGTATGTTTTTCATACAGTTTCTCTTTGAGGTGGTGATCGGTGGATTTTTCCTATTCCTACTTTCCCCTGATGTTCTATCATTTCAAGACAATTATTTTTTGCATTATTGTGTCAAGGTTCTCTTTTAGGTCAGAACTTTCTGGAAGTTAATTATTTTTATATTTTTCTCTTCTTGATCTGTTCTCCAGATCTGTCATTTTTCTTATAAAATGCTTTACATTCTGCTCTATTTTCTCATTCTTTATAATCTCTTTTGTTATTTCTTGGCCTCTCATAGCTTCACTAGCTTTTCATTGTCCAAAGTTAATTTTCAAAGCATTATTTGTTTCTTAGAGACTCTGTACCTCTTTTTCTAGTTGGTTAGCTTTTTTTTTTTTTTTCATGAGATTTTTTTTTAGGGGGAGGGTTGGATTTTTTTTTTTTCCTTTTTTGAGTTCTTCAATAAATTATCTTTGGACAGGGTGCCACTTCATGGTATTCTTTGGGGTAGAAGGTTTTTTTGTTGTTGTTTTGTTTTTTAAACTAAAGTATCCTCTTTTGAAGATAAATCCCAATCTTATCTGTTCCCATAGATTGGGAATTCTATGTAATGGTTCTTTTTTTATTATTATTATTTAATAGCCTTTTATTTACTCCCATAATATGTTTCAAAGGTGGGGGGTTTTCTTCTTTGCTGTTTTTTTTTTTTTTTTTTTTTTTTTTTTTTTTTTAAATGAGCAGTATTAGTGTAAGCTCTTCTAATCATGGAGTGGAAGAATGGTGCCTTAAGCTTCCCTTCAACTCTTCACTCTGAAGAGCCACACCCAGCTAGCCTGAAGGTCCCTGCTTGAAATTTCTGAGGAGCTAACCTGGAGCTGTTTGCATTTCAGACAGGTTAATCCTTAACTAGGGGCCTTTCTTCAGATCTTCTGAGGTTATATCTGGAGGACCCCAGTTCTGACCCAAATCTTCTTGATTTTTCACTAGTCTTTATTGCCTTGAGGTGCAAATTTGTTCTATTAGTGGGGAAAATCTACAGAGCTTGAAATTTACTGACCTATTCTACCACATTCCTAGAATACTTTCCAATTCCATAAGATTTTAACTGGAGGGGCAAAAATTTAATGGGGAAATCTAATAGAGATATGTAATGGGGTAAATTTATGGGAAATTAACTCTGTTCAATCCTTTTTATATTTTCTGACAAGTGTACCTCTCTTATTCTCTCAGGTAGAATAAGCTCCTTGAGTGCAGAAATGAAAGGAGTTATTGTCTTAGTATTCTGTGTTCTAATCACTTAGCAGTGAAGTAGTAAGCACTTAATAAATGATTGTTGAATTAAACTTTGATATATGTATATAAATGTATACATACATATATACACACATATATAATACACACATATATATGTATACACACACACACACATATATATAAAACACACATACACATACATTTAAGAGAGACAGAGACAGGTGCATACACAGAGAGACAGAGATGGAGAGACAGAGACAGTGACAGAGAGAGATGGGGCAAGGGAAGCTGTTTATTGACTTGCAAGAGTAAACTGTCAGTCAAAAAGCTAAAATGTTTCAACACACAGGGAGAAAATAATTAGAGCTTTCATAAAGAGACATGAGGTACTATGGGAGTGAATTTATTCCCTGTCACTGGGGACTTTAAATTGATGGTTAGGTATCCATTTGCCAGGTATGGTCTTGCTATATGTTAGGCAAGGCAAACTCCTGAACTGTATTCCAGTTTTAAGATTTGTTGGGAAGGGTGTTCAAATAAAGATATAACATGATATTCAGATTTTAGTTTATTTTGATATCACAAAAATATCAATATAGATTTTATGTTTTTAGATATATTCTATACCCTTGACAGAATACAAATTACTTTTAGGAATTTTGGAACTATGTGGATACAGTATTTTTAGGGAAGAACAAGTAAGAGATATTATTAAAAATGATTTAATTAAAGTCATAAACACAAGAATATTTGTGATATGTCCAAAAGGAAAGTGTATTCCACATTCAAATCCTTATGGAAATATGGAGTAGGGTATCTCAGTTTCTGTGGTTGTTATTGTTCAATGTAACTATTTTTAGCATCTTTATAGAAGAAAGAGCTATATTTTAATATACATTAACATATGCAAGCCTATGGTTAATAGAGTAAACAGGTAAAAATATAGTCCATTGAATTTGAGAAAAGCTAAAGCAAAAAGCAGAACTATTTTTTCTGTATGTGTATTTTAATGGAATTATGAAACTGCCATCTGTGTCCTGATTAGTGTGAATAAAGACTCCTGTGAAGTGGTCACATTATTTGAATTCATGCTGCATATTTTCCTTGGACTTGAACCAATGACTGTGTTTGATGCAATTATAATTTCAAGTAGTACACACTGAAACACATACAGAACTTTCATGTTAGAATTCTCTTTGTAGAGATTATTTTGAAAGTGCCATCTCAAAAGTGTGTTTTTCCTTAAAGTATATAAATTTTTGTTTTTCTTTGTGAGTCACTGCTAAGATGAATTTTTTTCAAGTGTAAAGATCACAGTAAGCAATTGTTCAAATATGTTTACAATATGATATTGTAGTAATGTTCAGAAGCAACAGGATCAACCATAACGAATGTAGGAATTAGAAAAAGAAACCAAAGTTTCATATTATCAGTACACCTAAGTAGCACAATGGAAAATTCTGGAACAAACCTTAAAAAGCTTCAAATCTGAGTTCAGATCTGTTTTTACTAGCTATGTGACAATGAGCAAGTCATTTAACTCTCTTTGCCTCAGTTTCCTCATCTCTTAAAGCTAAAGAAGGAAATGGCAAACTACTTATTATTTGCCTAGAAAACACAGAAAGCGTCGTGAAGAATTGGGCACAACTGAAAAACAACTGAACAAAATAACAAGTACAAAACAATATTTTCTGTGACCTCCGTAAGATTGTTATTTATTTATTATAGTTTATTCAATTGTACAAATGTGGCTTGAATATACAGTGACTTTAAAAAATAGTTATATATGACTTTGAAGATTTCCACAAAGGAAAAGCCAGTAAATAATAGAAATATATGTAGAAACATTGGTATCTTTCTTGTTATAGACTTCGTCTTCTAACTAGTTTAACATAGTTGTATATTAAATGGATTTCCACTTATCTTAAAATGAAGGAATACTATTGATGACCAAGTTAACATTGTTAAATATTTAGTTATAAATAATATAAGAAAATAGGATCAATATTTTATTTAGTTATATAGATAAAACTATTAAACTATAAACTTTTAGATATCTATAATTGTGCATTATTTCTATTTAAGCATAGAAAACTAATGCATAAATCATAGGGTCTTTATTTGATGTCAAATTTAATTTTCCAAAATAATCCAATGATGGCATATTCACTAATTGCATTAATTGTTTTTATTGGCTATATTTCATGCATTTCATGTAACATGTAACTGTATGACCTTTGAAAAATGATTCTTGTCATTTTTCAGTATACTTATCAGCATTTTGTCAGAATAACCTAAGAGGAATTTTTCAGCACATATATTCTGCTAAAAATTATATCTTTTGAAAAATGCTTGTAAGGTAGTAAGCCCCTGGTGTATACTTTTTGAACTTAGGAGAGTTTATTATTTTCCAAGTAACCATAAATAATTATGAAAACTTTTAATTTGGAGCCAAATATGTAATATTTTGAGTATTCTCAGAGTATTCTAACATGAAAGTTCTGTATATTTGTATGTGTTTCAGTGTGTACTACTTGAAATTATAATTTCATCAAACACAGTCATTGGTTCAAATTCTAGAGTATCTGCTTAGAAAAATATATATTTGTGAATATATGTATACATGAAAGGGTCTGCAGATTGAAGACTTAAGTTTGGTCCCTAGTTTTTCCGGGATCTACTGTGTGATATTGGAAAAAAATTTTTCACTCCTTTAATGCTATTTCCTCATCTTCAGGAAGAGTATACATTTTTATAGCATACTAACTTTTACATAGTAAATGCTTATTAATTTTTTCCTGAATTTTCAACTGAATTGGTAATTTGAAATAAATCTCATTATTTTATTTCTCAGTCTCTTATTTTCATAGCATCCCTAAGCCTGCCTAAGGGTGTATACAGGAAGTTAAAGTGAAAAAATGAATGAGCAAAAAAATCTCGGAATAAAAACATAGATGATGTTCAAATTTTGTACCCATGTGACTTTCTTTGAAAACGTCATGAGTTTGTACGTTTACACACTAACTAAAAAAGCATATGGCAGGGCAGCTAGGTGTTGCAGTAGATAGAACACTAGTCCTGAAGTTAGGAGGACCTGAGTTTAAGTCTGATCTCAGACATTTAACACTTCCTAGGTATGTGATCCTGCGCAAGTATCTTAACCACAGTTGCCTCAGGAGAAAAAAAAAAAAAAAAAAAAAACATATGGAGACTATTTTTAATTATTCTTTGATGTAATATTTTATGTGTATATGCCAATCCAAATCCAAGACTTTTAGAAGTAAACATATATTTCTCCTGCATATTGAGAAATGGAAGTAGTTAGGATACAAAGGAATTCATGAGAATGAGTCATTTGGAATCTAATTCAATGTTAATCATAAAACCTAGAAGAAATAATTTCTATGTCTACTACAGCATATATCATCCTTAAAAATTTCCCCTTAAATTGTCCATAGATTTTCACACACTATATAATCTGATTAAAATTGCCTTATTTGAATTAATATGAAAATTTCATTTGAATAAGCATCAGACCATGTTTTTAATATTTTGGTGCCATATTGAACTTTATTTAAATTTCATAGAAATTCAACAATTTAAAGGGATATACTTTCACAAATATCAATGAAAACTGGATGATATGGGGATTATAAAATCTGGAAGGAGGACTCCAGCTTGAAATACTAATCTTTAAATGTACTGAGGTATTGAAAATTTCTTTCTACTTTTTCTTTTTTGTTCTCTTCTCTAGAATTCTGATATAGATATTTAATGTTTTCATGTCTTTAAATAACAGCCCTGTGTGCCTATTATAAACTCTTTGTTCTTTTCTATACCAATGAAGTGACTCTCTGGTACATTTTATCAGGAAGAATAATACCATTCTTCAGCAAAATGCCTGCTATATATTACTGCAGACTTCCTTGAATGCAGACTTAGTTACCATTATTTAATGTTAATATTCATTTGCTTTTAATTTTTTAATTTTACATATTTTAATTCCTCCTTTAAGGTTATCTAGGCTGACACTGGAAAAGACTTACTAAAGTTCAAAATAATTGATGTGAACACCTATGTAATAAAAAGTTAGCAAGATGCTGCATAAGCCCTCATTCACCTACTTACATAGTAATTTAAATGTTTTACTTAATATAAAAGGCCTACATCAGGGAACATTAAAATGCTGTATGAATTTTATATCCTCCTTATGCTGTGCATTTCTGGAAAGTGGCAATGAAATGAAGTAATGCTAGGTGAACTAATGGGAATGGGGAGTTTAGAAAAGAAAGGTAGAAAGCAAATTATATTGTGTTCAATGTTTCTTCATATCACATAGAACCATTATTCTTTCCTTTTTTTATTTTGTAATAGTCCTCTGAAGTACTTTTCTATAGTGGATTAATAACTGGCTTCTAAGTCAGGAAAAAATGGGTTTGAAGTCCTATCTTTGACATACACTGGCAATATGATCCTGAGCACATCACAGTCTCTCAATGCTCTGAGCAGCACTGCTGACTACAAATTGTAGAGATTTTGATCTGTACTAGTAGAAGGGGTTTCCTCTCCAGATTTTCCTATAACAAAAAAAATTATAAGTCTTGCGTCTATATCCTTTTTGTCTTAAAAACAAAGCAAAACAGAAAAATATACTTTGGGACTTATAAAATATTTCAAAATTATTTTCACTTTTTTTTTGGAATAAGGGTGATGTTTTCAGATAGATGGCTTAGGCCCATTTGAAATCAAATTTGGAACTCATATAGATCTTTGAATATTCAGAAAGCTTTCTGTTCATTTAACTAATTAACTACAAAGACCCATGTTTGGTGTTTAAGGATAGATAAAGAAACATAACTTTCTCAGTTTACAAGGCCAAAAAGTTAGTTCAGAGCAGAGTTTGGATTAGAGATTCCAGTTTCTAACTGCTTATCATAAGGGATGGAAAGTGTTGCCAACATTATCTAGTATATTATCATAACTCTCAGACTTTCAAGGTCTGAGCAGGGAGTGAAATTAGTGTCTGAGCACAAAGCTCTTACTGTCCTCATTTAAATGTTTGCACTATAAATTGAGGGGACTAGGTATTGTTTTTTTAAGATGCAAAAGCACCATGGCTAATGTCCATTTATTATGATAGCAGCATTCAGTATGTCTTTCCAATGACCCATTTCTTCTCCTCTCAACCAGAATAAATGTTCACATTCTAAGACTCCAATCCATTCAAACCTTTTCTCCCTCTTTTCACAGTTCTTTGTTAGAGGTTCACTCTATTCTTAAGGAATTGCAGGTGGGTCATGGAGCACATGAATCCTCTCTATCTTAGGTGGCAAAGTTGGAGATAAAGGGAAGTCAACTGAAAACTTTGTACTTTATTATTTCAAAGACTTTCTGTCTGAGGAAGCAATAACTCAAAAACTGAGACTTAATCTAAATTTCCCAGGCTTACAGAGAATTACCCTTCATAGGAGAGATTAAAATCATTATACATGACTTTTTTGTTTTTCATATAGTGATTTATTTGATTACTTAGAATTTTTTCTTTCCATGTTGTTTCAGTCATTTTTTTCTTTTTACCACAAATGATACTTTAAAAGTATACATTTTGGAAATTCAAAGATTGTTTAAAAAATCCAGTGCAATTATACAAAATCAAAGCACTTGTTTACCTTCTTAAGGCTTTGAGACAGATTTAAGTATTTAAGACCTTTTTTTTCTCCATGGAAAACACATTTCTACCAGATATATAATTAAAATTTTCATATGTTTAGTCTGGTCTATAAAATATGCCACCTTCTCATTTTTAAATTTTAAAACTTCTTCCTAAAACATGAATTAATATATGTTTCCACAGCACACCACGGTGAAAATGCCCTTAGATGAATTCTTGAGAAAAAAAAAAATTACTCTTAACTGTAAAAGCGTGTCTTAAATATCTAGGGCTATTGAATTGAAGCAACTACTAGGATAATGAGATTGAGAAATAAATCCATTTAATTGGTAGCACCAAAATACTCTGGTACTGTACATTCTTAACACTGGCTTGTGTTCAATTTGAGATAAGGTAATAACAACAACATAACTAAGTAACTTCTATTACATAGAATTTAAAATAACTTTTTTTAAATATAAGGAGTATGGTTCATGTTTTGAGAAAGTTAAGCAAATGACTCCCCTCCCCCCCCACCTTTTTTTTTGACCAAGTTCAACTTGATTTAGGGGAAGAAAGTAGACTACATCAAGCCTTTTACATATGGCCAGGGGAATGCAAATAACTTTTTTTTTTTTTTTTTTAGTACACTATAGACTCCTTATTTCTAGAAACAAACTCATTTTTAAATATATACTCAGTGCCTACCACAGTGTCCAAAGCATGATCATAAATTCTTATTTATAAAATCATATGATTAGATGTTTAGAAGTATAAGAGACTTTTAAAGTCATCTAGTTCAATGCTGTATGCCACAGACAAGGACTAATGACAGATTGATAGAGACCAGTACTGATGAGATGTTCTTTATTTAAAAAATAGTGATAATTCTTTACCTACATCAACAGGAGATTGTTGCTGGATTGAAATCTCTTAAAGATAATACATTTGAAAACTATAAAGATAGTTATGTTTACGTAAAGCTATTCATATTTTTATTCACCAAGGCTAAAACACGTGAAATGTGTGCAATCAATGTAGGTCAGGAAAATGCTATTTAAAAAAAAAAAAAAGATGGGAGAGAGAAGTAATGTTCAGAGATCTTGATTTTATATCTTTCAAAAGAAAAGTTACATGAAGTCTGGATATTAAGTAAATAAACACTCTACAGATTCTGAAATAAAAGGCTATGATGCAATTTTTTTCTTCCATTGTTCTGTAATAAACTGAAATTATTGTTTCTTTAGATCAACATTTGATTAATCTTTAAAATTATTTATCATATTGTATCTGCTTTATTTTGTATAAACTGCAAAGATCCCCTGTTGTATTTAGGGCAATGCTGTATATGATATTGTAATTGTTCAGGTCTAATACATTATGTTCTTCTAGTCTCCACCTCATGAATCCTCTGAGACATCAGATGTAGGCCATTGCAGATGTATTTTCCTAGAGTAGATTAATCAAGGATCTGAATCTGTATAGCAAATCCTATGTGTCCAAGGAGCTAGGTTATAAAGTGCGTGATTCTCACGAGAGAAGTGTAAAGATATTGTTCTTTTTGTGTCATATAAAATTTGTTACATTCTCTTTTATTAACCACTTGATTGCTGTCCTGTGCATTTACTAAGTAGGACACACTTCTGGTTCTATGCAGCTGCCAGACTTTAGGGTATCAGTATTTCAAGTGAATACCTTTTCAAAGAATGTGATTTTATATTTTTCAGAATCAAAGTCAAATTGGCAAGACCCCTTTTTATGCTGTTTTGTTCTATAGTACAGAATGCCTTACATAGGGCTAAGGCTGGATTTATTTTGATCTTAGATCCTCTAATATATAAATATGAAATAAGTGAAAAGGGAAAGTCTTCTTGTCTCCTTCCTAAGAGATTAGAATAGAAAGTTTTGGGGATGAACTATTAATGTTCTGAGAAAGCTTTAACCAGAAAATGTGAATAAATATGACAAGTTTGTTTTTGGTCATCATTACTGACTGTGTACCCAAAGAACATGTTCTCCCATTTGTTTCGTGTATTAAGAGTCAACACAGCAGTCAAAATAGCCATTACTCTGCTCCTAGGTTTTGTGAGAATGCAAGAGTTCTGACTTTGAATAGAGAGCAAGAAACATAAAATGTAAATATGGGCAAAATAGTCTAAGAAACATGGAGGCAGAAATTAATATATGCTTTTACAATTATATAATACTCTTTAAAGGAAGAATACATACTTTCATCACTTGCCCCTAGTACTCTTTTGAAGTTCAAATATATATATAAATTTTTCTCCATAATAATTTCAACTATTTTTAGTGTTATTACTATGCATACATATATAATAATGATGATGAGTTTATTCTCAACTTTTTATGATCATTTATTTCATGATTATTTTTATTAATGGTGTTTGAGAGACTTGGTCCTAAAACAAACTGCCATCTTGCTATTATTTCATATTTAATGAACTGCATAATATTGAATAAATAAAGTATTTTTGGGGGGTGAATTGAATCAATATATTGGAATATGAGCTCTACTAAAAATAAGTTCACTGAAAATATATTCAAGGTAACTCCAGGAATGGAGAAGAATGATATAGAAGACATATGTTTTATTTTTTCCCATATGATTCCCTTCATTTTTTAATAGGTAAGCAATCTTACCTATTACTTTTTCCTTTTAAATATTGCCTATACTTTTTTCTTTTAAAAATGCATATCTTTTCTCCAACTGCAAATGACATAGAACAGTCTTTTCCTTGTCTCAAAGGAAGTGCTTATATTTAGAGATTTAAATATCTTAATCTGAGGTAAAAAGATATGATTTTACTCAGAACAATGTCTTCCTATCCCTGATATTTTAATTAGGATAACTATGTTAAATAGTTTATACGAGAGATTCAAGAATAACATTTCTCTTATAAACCATAAACATTGCCGCAAAATGATTCCTTTACTAATGATGAAACAGGTTGGGGCTGTTGACAAACAAACCAGTTCAGGGGCATTGGGAGATATGGATAATCTTGAATAAAGGGTATTGGTATCTTATCATTCTTAGCAGAAAAGCTTCTACTAATTCACTGTAACTCACTATATTGAGTAAAATACATTAAATATTCCAAAGCCGTAATAATGGGATTGAATTTTATTTTTATTAATTATCCTAGATAAAGGAAGGCAGTGGTTCTCATTTTCAAGGTATAAAATTCTTCAAGTCTTGGATATTAAAAATGTGGTTTCCAAAAGAATTATAAATAGAAACCTACAATGGAAAAAAGTTTTTCCTTCTATAAGACAGATAAAATGATGCTGGATTTTTTTCCCCTGTTTAATAGAAGAAAGAAGTCAAACATGAAGACTGGCAGTACTTTCCGCTACTTAAATTCCACCCACATCCCCAGTTGATTGACATCTTCAACAAGCTGTTAATTGCCCACTTGGTTTGTTATAAATGATCCTTAAAATTTTTAGGATTTCTGATGCTGATTTGAAGAAATTGTTGAATTAAATAGGTTTAATTGCTTATTTTTTTTGTCCACCATTCACAGAGACAATCTTCTCCACCAATAGAGCACTTAGTAAAGTTTTCTGTTACCCCATTCTTCACTGGCTAGCGCTGTGTACATTTGTTTTCATTAAATGGATTACTGTGTGCTATTTAGCCTGGCATTTATTCTTACTCTAGTCCTTCATGAGTATACAAAGTAGCTTTTATTTATTCATAAAATAAAATTGTTTTTATGCAGATTAGCAGTGTTGCAGAACAGCAATTTAGCAGCCTTCTTGCATGAGTGCTCCGTATTAGAAATTTAAGATGGCCTTTTTTCCCCCAGAAGAATTGATACTGTTCTTCTGTTTATTTTTTTTTAAGTTATCTTTTTTGAGCTACACTTTAACAGGTTTAATCTCTAGAGGACCAAACTGAGAGATAAGATTGCAGTGATGATGTCAATAAGCAACAGGTTCATGGCAATACATTTAGTATTACTTCTAATCCCCAAATACATAATGATTTATATAAAACGAATTTAAGTCTGATTGTGGTAGGATATTCTCATAATGATGATGGCAATGAATACTAGAATACTTGGTTTGATCTATATATGTGTGTGTGCATATGCATTTTGCTAATACACACAAACATATATCTTTCTGTCACATAATATTATATCTTTTATTATTTCATTTAAGAAATGAGCAAATTGGTATTTATAAGGGCTAACTAGCTTTCTTTTGGTCAAATAGCTAGTAAGCCAGATGAGATTTGAAAACAGGTATTCAATACTCTATGTTCAGTATGCAATGCACTGTACAATGTTGTCTTTCATATCTCATATACACATGTAGATATACACATATTTATCCATGCATAAATATGCATATGTAAATCTACTTATTTGAACATGTGTGTATATATTTATGCATGTGTGCATGTTTTACCTATCTTTTACTTTGGATTAGTTACTACCTTGTATAGTAACACGCACAATATTGAAGTATGATTGTTTTTGGATATTTGTTAATGTAATTTGGATGTATGTTAATAACTTTGAAATACTAGTATAAAATATTGCCTTCTTTCCTTTAAATTGTTACATAATTCTGTTTTTTTTATCATTTTTTATCACATAAAATACATACATTTTAAAATAGTTTTTAATGTATATTTTTCACTGATCTTTCTCATACTTAACCATATCGGTTGATGCTGTATCTGCATCTAGTGGAAAAAAAACCAAATATTAACTCATATTCCCAAATCCAATTTAAAAACCTTATTGTACTGTTTAATGATTTATTTTTAAAGTTTTCTTAGTTTTTTTTTTTCAAAAATATATATCACAGATCCATATAACTATTGTAATTTGTATGGATGACATATATAGATCCTAACCTCAAAACAACTTCAAGGCTGTATACATATAATGCCAACATAATTGAGCAAAATTATTATGAATCACATGTATATCTGCATGCATGTATAACATTGAAATTGTACATGTATAACATAAAATTTTATGCACATTACATATATATACATATATATATATATATGTGGGCATATATACACTCATATATACACATATATCATCACATCTGTATTTATATAAATGGATGCATATATATTTTATAGGGAATTTCTTTTATATATTCTGAAACACATGTAGCTGACCTTGTCATTTTGATACATTACATAGCTATGCCACTTATTTGCTATGTTACCTTACAGAATTACATAGATTATTATTGAATGAGGCATTGGAGTATTATGTCTAGAGCCCAAGCATCTTCCTATTAGATCTTCTCAATTCCACATATCTTCACAAGAAATGCTATATGATCTTTCATCTGTCTTTTATACCTTCCACAAAGGCAGAAGAAAATACCAGCTAACCTTTTCAGTTCAATTACTGAGAGAACAATTTGTTTTTATAATTAGAGCTCAGCAGTGATCTCTGTTTATTTCACTATTATCCAGTTCGATGTAAACAGAGCTCAATTTTGACAACTGTTTAGCTCACGGCACAGAGTTAAAGTATTAAAGGATAATGGAAGACTTATTAGATTAGCTTTTGCCATGATCTTTTAGTGTCCCAGATAATTATTATCTGAGGTATAGCTGAATAGTTTAAGTCTACATTGTTGGAATACATGAGTTTTCTTTTTGATATATAGAAATAGAAGCATTGTCTAATATATACTCAGGTATATTGTATGAATGTCACTAGCATATTGGAGTGACTCTAGTGAGAAATAATTTTCATTTCTATGTTGTTCTTTTTGATTTCTGCCAAAAATCAAAAGGTGAAAGGTTGTAACAAGTTCTTGACCTCCAGAAATCATTTGCTTAGCCATCTTTGTAATTTTAATTACCAGTCTGTCATTCTTCCTAGTACTCATTTGAACTCTGCTGCAATCCCTTGATCAAACTTTTACATTGCATTTCATCACATTTTAGCTTTGCATTTTTAGTTTGTATTGTCTCTTCAAGCATTTAGATTTTTATTCCTGATTGAGTTCTCAGTTTTACTTTCTTTTTAATCATTCATATCTACTTATTATTTTCTGATGCCAAAGCTTTAATAATTTTTGGTTGATTTTTAAAAAAAAAACCCTCCTTTTTTGTCTCAAATAACTTTTAGCACATTGTTATTTTTTTATTTATTTTTTGGTTGCTGTTGTTACTTGATCATCTGAATACTTTTTTGTTGTTTTTGTTGCATTGGTTATTTTTCATTCATGGCAAGCAGGAAGGATGATACAAATTATATGTGGAGGTAAAGGACTTGGATTTGAATTGCAGGTCTACTACTAACAATGGCAACTCATATCATTCTCTGGATTGGACTAAATCATCTTTGAGATCCTTTCAGTTTTAATCTTGACCATATGATCTCCATCTTTTTATATATTTGTAACATAATTTCTCTGCTATGATTTCCCATTTCAGGAATTAAATTATTTTCTCTAGGCTTAGAAGCTAGTATCTATCTATCTATCTATCTATATCCATATCTATATATACATATATATATATATGTAATCTGAAAAATTGAAACATTTCCAGTTTAAATATTGAAATATTTATTTGGCCTTTTCTAGAACAAACTAATTATAGAAATTTAGTTTGTCCCTTTAACTTAATGACAAAAGAAGAATAGAAAGAAAAAATTGTATCATGCAGAATCAACCTTTTTATCCCTTTGCTGTGGATGAAGTGACATATATTATAATCTTGATTTTTCAAAGTAAATACCTATGTGGCCTTTAGCAAATTATTTAGTCTTTTTGGGGCCTTATATTCCTTATCTATAAAATGAAATATTTGAACTATAACATGGACATACATATTTTTCAATCCTGCAATTCATAAAAATGAAATTCATTCAGATACGTGCATAGAATTGGCCTTATAATATCTCACATTCAACAATGTGGACAGATGTTTAGGCCTCATTGGTCACCTGACTTGTAGAATCAACTGATTAGTAGTGTAACATGCAACAACTCTGGAAATCCTCATCAGATTTCTTCTTGGAGATCTCCATTAAAAGAGAGTCTATTAAATTCTGGGACTACCCATTCTATATAGTTTAAATTATTATTTTTTCTTTTAAATTCAGCTGAAATCTTTGATGAATTATTATTCTTTCTCGCTATCACAAAATCCTTTCTTCACATCCCACAGCCCTCAATTCTGCCCTCTTGGGCCAAGTTAACCCTCTTTCCCCCCAACAAAGATAATCCCTGTTTCACCTAAGACTCCTCCAATATTGGTATAGGGAAAGGAACATTGACATAGGAATTAGAAAATAACATGGCTTCTAATCTTTCCCTCATTCTCCTTGTTTGGTTTTGGTCAAGACAGTTACCCTTTCTATGCCTCAATTTCCTCATTTGCAAAATGAGGAAGTGAGATTAAAGTGACTGATCAGGTAGAATCTAGCCTTTTTGCAAATGAGGAAAACAATAACATCACAAAAGGAAATGTGGGACCAAGTTGTGAAAGTTCTTGAACATTAAATCCAAGAAGTGATAGGGAGTCACTGGAATTTATTGAATAGATAAATGACAAAATCAGACCTTTATTTTAAGGAAATCACCTCCTATATGAGATGGTTATATGGAGACTAGATTAGTAGGGAAGAAACATGAGGCAGGAAGAACAATTAGGAAGACATTGTAATAATATCAAAATATAATGAATGCTGAAATAGTGCTGTGGTCATATATAAAGCAAATAGGGGTATATATAAGAAATGTTGTGGAGGTGTGAATTGATTAAATGGTTATGTGGAACGGGTGAGAATGAGAAATTGAAGATGACACCAGGGCTGCAGTCAGGGTTACTGGAAGAGTGATGGTGCCCTCAACAGAAATAGGGAAATGCAGAAGAGAAGTAGCATTGTGGAAGAAAATAATGAGTTGTTTTTGATACATTGAAAAGACCATCTCCTTTAAAATGTCTTATAGGCAATTTATTATGTAGGTCAAGAGACAGATTTCATTACACACACACATTTTATATATATATATATATATATATATATATATATATATATATAAACATATATGTACATATATGCATACATACCTAGAAATTATCTGCTGGAGATAATGATTAAACTCATATTATTTGAGATTAATCATAACAGTTGTAAACAAAACAGAAACCTCATAGGCTGCAAGACACTAGCTATGAAGGTGGCTCTTTTCACTTTTGAACAACTTTAATTTTTAGAAGATTTTGCTTGTGGAGAACTAAAATTTGCTTCCTGCAGAACTCAGGCTGTCACTATTAATACTGTAGTTTAGATACATTTTAACAGTCAATCAACCAACAAGCATCTATTGAGCCTACCATGTACTAAATCTTTTTCTATGTGTTGGGTATATAACTGAAACATTAATTAATTAATTAAATTCATGTCCTTAAGGAACATTTAAAAATGTTAATCCTTTGTGGTCTAACCTGGAAATGTTTCACTTTTCACGTGTAGATTTAAAAATCATTCTCCTCATAATAGCCCTGGGTAGTAAGCCATATTATTATTTACATTCACAGATGAGAAAAACAAGATTCAGAAAGATTTACTTACCGAAGTCACACAGCTAATAAGAAATGACAGAATTAGGCTGCAAAATCATTCCTTAGAACTAACCCCCTATTTTCATAGTAGTATTTCTATTAGATAATGTGGACTCATACACAAATAATAGATTTGCAAACAAACCCTTAGAACCTAACCCTATTTCTAAGTTGGGAACAAATAGTAAGACTGTGAATGGGTATTGTATCACCTATTAAAATTTTTGAAGTGCATGGACAGTGCATTGTATGCATGGACAGTGTATTGTATGTGGTAGTTGTGGCATAAATTCTACTTATGTTATTAATTATTATTTCTGCTTGGATAAAGAAAGTTCTCCCTAATAAAGAACAATGGTATTATAGTCTGATCTGGATTTGAAGCCTGACTGTTGGCTTCTGAAAATTTACTTCATCTTTACTAGGCTTTAGTTTAGTTTATTTTTTTTTAAATCTTGAAAATGAGAATATTGGACTTCCACAGTGCTAAAAAGTGGCTTTCATTTCTACATTATATAGGAAGAAGATTTGTCATTTCTTTCTTCTCCCTTTTCTGTTTTAAAGATGGGAAAACCCAGATAGAAATTGTCAGACAATCATTATGCTTGAGCTGGATGGATATTTTTATACTCTTGGATACCTGTCCTCTGATTTCATACCTAAATCTGAATAGTCTCTGTGATTTAATCACAGCATAGTCTGGAGCTGTCAGTGTGCCATTTTGTTTTGACATTAAAATGAAAAGGTTTAAATTCTTTTTTTCCCCTTCCCTGTAGCCATAGTCAAGGATAATGATGATTACATGGCTTATTATGCCTTCATGATGTTTTTTGCAGGCATTACAAAGTCTGCTCAACAAAGTGCTCTAATACGAAAGGAAAATTTTGCGGAAAATTTAATACAGATCATGGCTTTCTCTCTTTGATCATAATTCTGATAATGTGAATCATTAAAAAATTTGATTTCAGTATCTTTTTCCAGGTCAAAATAATGAGTAATGGGCTAAATGTCAGGAAAAATTAAATTAAATAGCTGTGTAATTCTCTATAAAGGAGCCTGCTTAGCTGAATAGAATTCCCACCAGGAAACCTTGAAATCTAAGATGTGTGCACAGGGCTTGGAAGAGGTTATTTGAAGCTAAGTGAGCAGGGTGTAATTTGCTATGCTACCATACAGTATGCATTGCTTTCTCATTCAAAGAAACTGCAATAATGGGGCAGAAACCATACCATAAACAATATCACAGTTGTATCCAATAGTTTCATGCATTTGTATTGAAGATACCATTGTCATTTTTTACACACCGTTAGGTTCAATACTCTTGCTACAACTTATAACCTGGTTGGATCAACTCCAAGACTCTGCATTTTCTGGGCACACATCAGTGCTCAATAACTACCTGTGTACTGACATGTGGCAGCTTGTACAATGTAGATTTCTTTCAGTTTTCTTGGGTAGGTCCAAAATAAACCTCCTGTATAGGTTGTTTCAAATCCTTTTTAATGTTCTTTGATATTTCCACTCTATTCTTTCTGCTATTTTCTTCTCAAAATAGGAAAAAGGTTGTTTAGAAAAGGGCACTGAATATTCAAATATTTTTAGACGCAAAATTCAAAAGAGCTATATCATATATTAAAGAACCCAAACACAATAATATTGTTTTTTGTAGAAGTTAAATTTACATTTCAAAAGAAATTTCTATATTAATAATGCACATACTCAATTTCACAGTTTGCTTTGGCAAAACAATGTTATGGTCTTAAGGAAAGATTTTCTCCACATCTTGTTCTCTTTCATTTATGAAAAACAAAGTTAACTACTTCCTCATAAATTTTTTAGGGGAAATATATTTCAAAAACATTTTTGGTTGTTCAGTCTTCCATGAAAAGAAAAAAAAATTGTAACCTTTGGCTCCTTTTTATAAGTATTATTTTCAGTATGATGACATTAAGCTTTTGAAATATAATACTGCTTTTTTGAAACAAGTATTGAGAAATAGGACTGACACTTTTTTTATTTTAAACTAAATCATATTGATTAAGATTTTACTCTGTGTTTTGAAAGGAAGGTTTGCCATACATTCTATTCACATAAATATAATTATAGCTGGAACTATTTAATTCCATTTCCAGTTATAATTTACTAAACTTTTCCTTTCTTTTTAAACATTCTTTTGTTGATTTCAGAAATTCAGTATTATGTTGGAGTTATTTTTGTTTGGAGAAAACATAATAAATTTGAGGCATGACAATCGGACACATGCTAAATGAGAGAAACAAAAGTTAAAGAATTAAATTTTTGTTCAACTTTTTTAGACACAAAAATCATAATTTTATGACATAAGATATTAGTATAGCATGCTTTACCTTTGACAATGATAGCTAATAACTCAAGCAAAGAACAACTCTTAAATATAATGAATCTATTTGTATTTCTATTGTTAAAGCTACTCAATTGCTTTAAATAAAGTCTAAATTCAAGTATTTCATAGGAATACATGGAAAATTAATACTTCCATGTACTGAAAGGTATAATGAAGCACAAGAGTTTATTTGAGCTATTTCTTACATTGTTTAACCCTAAATAAGACAACTGGACAAAAATTCTAAATATCTCTCCTGTGTTTGAAATTTCATAATTCTTTGTAATGCTAGCACTATGTAAATGAGTGTGGACTGGTAACATTTACTGCCTCCCTTTATATTTCTTATTCTTTAGCCAAATCATATCTTCCCTATGTTCTTCACTGCTCATAACCATACCACTGTTCACATCATGCCCTAGTCCTTAAACATTTTCACTTTATATTTTTGTATTGGAATCTGATCTTTTTAAGTACAACTCAAATGTTGCCTCTTTCATCGAGCTTACCTTAACAGTCCCTTGGAGAGAGTGATTCTATCCCTCTTTCAAATGTTCATAACATTGTTTTTATCTCTCTGACACACTTGCACTTTTTATATTATATTTTGTGGGCATGTGAATTTTGCTTCCATCTATAAGATGCTCCTTGAAATAAAAGGCTATTTCTTATTCATAATCTTAAATATTTTGGTGCCTAGTATACAGTTTTGCATATGATAAATGTTGAGTAATTTTTATCCAAGTTGAATTGAATTTTATAATAATTTGATACTCTTAAAGCTGATTTCACTGATTGAATCAAAATGTGATTTTAATAATTTTCTACTTGATTCAACTCACATTTTCATATCTACTTTCTGTCCCAAGGCATCCAAATGGGTGACTGAGCTAAACTGAGCACAAATATATGATTTTTCCTCCTCCTCCCCAAGATTTAGACATTGATCCCATTTTGATCTTTAGCTATAAAATACATTTATATGAATGCATGTAAAACATATGCTTTAGTGTGTGTGTGCATGTATATACACACTAATGTAATGTGTTAATGTATTTACAATACACATGTACATATACACATGTATTCACATATATACGAACATACATGCCCAAACCAAAGTCATATGATATTCTGTTTCTATAATGGTAATCTATTTCAACTATAAAGTAAATAGTAAAGATATAAGTAAAGCTTACTTTAGAAATAAATATAAATATTAAAATTTATAGTTTGTATAATTGCCTGATAGTTTATTGTGAGAGACTACACAAACTGAAACTGCATATTGCATTTAAAATATGATTTTATACAAAACAAACCTATTTCAAGATGAAAAGAGAACCCCCATTGGTCTGCAGAGCATAAACTTGAAGAGCTATTAATTTATAACCCTATGAAGCAAATACTCCATTTTAAATTATTCAATATGATTTGAATCCATCTTGCATAAAATAATTTGTGTTCCACTGGCTGATCTTAGTCAAGGTATTTACTAAGCTTTGTAGTCAGCAACATCTATCTTGCTAGCATATGTTCTTATCAAACCATACCAGACTTTCTTCATTTAAGATCCATGAAAAGGAAGACTGGGTTTGTATTATCCATTTCATCTAAAAATCTCTTTTTCAGTATCAACTTTCTAATTTGACTTTTTGCCCTTCTTAAGTTTCTTTTATGACTTTCTGGGGTTCTTGAGCTTAAGTTTCCTCACATGATAATTTATGTTGTTTTCGTTAGAATGAGACTACCCTGTACCAGGAGATGAAAGGCTAATAGGCATCACAAGCTTTTAGTTGTATTATGGGAAAGGAATTATTTAGAGATCTTATATCCCTGTTGAAACCTAGACTCTTAGGTCTAGTAGTAGAAGGGAACTTAAAGATAAATTTATCAATCCCCCTCCTTTTACATTTCATAGAATCATAGATTTTGGACCTGGAAGGGACCTTACACATTATCTAATTCATTTTTTTTTAATTTGGGGAAAAAAAAAAAAAAAAAAAAACTAAGACCCATAGAGGTATGAGTGACTTCTGTAAGATCACACACCTAGTAAATGGGAAAACTGGATTTCAAATTCCCATCTTGTGATTCAAACTCCAGCCCTACATTTTGTAAACTGAACATAAAATTTCATTTAATGAAATTTATTAACAAATGAAATTATCCAAAATGAGAAGTATTTAATAAAAAAAATTGAGTATAGAAGGGTATTACTCCAAAGGTAGTAAAGCCAAAGGGAGTCTGCTTGAAAGAGTGGGTCTAAATACTGAAGAGTAAGGGCTCCTACCTTAAGCACTTTTACCAAGAGCTGCAGCATCACTTGAGGACATTTATCTAAATGTGGCAACAATGTGACTCACAGTTTAATTCTTTTGCTTCAATTTGACAAATATTCTGTATTTTTCTCCTTCTCCAATGTGCTGAATATCATAATAGGTGTCTTATAAACATGTGCACAAGCCAGACTTATTTTCAGGTGTTTCCATCTGTTGTGGGAGTACACTTTAAGAATGGGAGAGAAATTAAATAGGATGCCAGGAAAAAAAAAAAAAAAAGACAGAAACATCTGCAGGGCAACAGTGTGAAGAAATGTTTAAGCTGCCTATTATTAAGTACTCAACTTGTTTTATAATGGAATTTTACATAATTACATTTCAGGGGAGGGGGAACAACAGATGCTGAATAAAAATTGAAAATAAGCAAATGAAACTTTAAAAGGGAAACAATACTTGCTTACAGCTCCACCTTTTTATTGAGGAGGCAGAGCAAGAATGTTAGATAGCAATCTTTTTTTTTCCCTTTCACATCCATTTTTTTTCTTCTAAAGCCTCTAAAATACACTTAACATGTTCTGATATCTAACCTATGCAGAGACTTAAACAACAAGTAGCATATTGACTACATGGTTTATGTTTAATAAATTCACTAAACTATAGTGAGAATAAATATAGAAACATTGCTAGAGAAGTAGCCTTGACCTTTTAGCATCCTGACCCTAACAGATAACTAGTGAACATGAGCAAGACATTTATCTCTCAAAGACTAAGATTTCAGCGCAATATTTGGATTGAAATCCTATTGCTATCTTTAACCACATATATGAAGCTGTTTCTCACAATGCACTCAATAAAAGAGGAGATAATTTCTTAAACTAAGGAAAAATCAAAATGAATTCACTATCATCCTAAAAGTAGTATTTTATCATTGGTGATATTAAAATCTGGAGCTGCTTATCTTAAATGCCTTTAGCAAGAACTACTGTAACACTACAAAATATGAATTTGAATGTGATATGTAGGGTTAGCAGATGTATTGTTTTCACTTAGAATTGAAATATCCCAGAAAGTAGTCATTCAGATATGTCTCATGATTCTATGAGAATATAGTACCATATCTTTTGGGATCATTAAAAATAGTAATATTAAAATGGAGACCAGGTTAAAGGAAGACCTTATAATTGGGCTGGACCCTTTTCTCCAACTTGATTTTTTTTTCTATTTGTTAACTAAAAATATTTTATTTTTCAAGCATTCCCGACTTTGCTTTCCTTTGCTATCCTCACCCTACACACCATCACAAGTAGACTTCAGTCTGTTGATCTGCTTCTGCCAGGTGAGCAAATACTTCATCTGCTAGCTATCTTCTCTTGTAAACAGAATGTTACATTTTAGATGATAAAACTTATATATACATGAGTATATACAAATATATTTTAAATTCATGACTGATAGATGATTATTTCTCTGTGGTCTTATAAATAACATGATAATTTTGGGGAAAAATAAAGAACAACAAGTTCAAATGTGCATTATTTTCCAGATCAAGTTACTGGAATTTTCATCTGAATAATCCTAAAATTAAATCAGTTTATTATATTTATTTTGTAACCATTAGTGTTTGACAAAGTGTCATCTTCAAAGTAGAGGTTGGAGGGAATGGAGAAAAAATAATCATATGTAAACATTTATATACAGTTTTATCTAAATGTATTTATTCTAGTCTTTCCAGTTAATGAATTATCAGAGAATATGAATGATTCTAAAGTTATCATAGTTACATCTGCAAAGCCACTCTACCATTAATCTTATGGTATTTTTTTTATTAGGAAATTGATGAAACTAGTTTTAAAAAACTTCCCCGCCCCCACAAGGGAAAAATAGCTAAACTTGGCAAGGAAGTCATTGTTCATCCCTCTCCTTTATGTTTTAAGTTAGATGTAGAATAGATTCCATGATTTAGAAGTTGAACCATCAACATGACATAGTTCATCTTGAAGTTCACCTTTCTCTATTTTGTAGAGCTAATCATCCTTTGTACCATATGACATTTCATATCTTATAACTTTTATTAAAATGGTAGTTTGGTGAATATATTGTCTACATTTGCTCCCAAGCTCTAAATGGAGATGTTATCAATTTGCATTTGTCCTCCAAAGAAACAGATTGCAACTAAAGACAAAATTATTCCTATCCCATTTAAAATTACACAAAAAAATTTTGAAGTCAGAAGCAGAAACAAAACTACTTATTTGGAATGAAGAAACTTGTTGCAAAAATCATAGAAAAACCTTTGAGGTTTTAATAGGCCATCAATTGAATCCAATAATTGAATAAATCAAGCAACTTTAGAAACTGCTTTAACTCTTTGTCACTACTAGGTTATTGGTTTTGTGAATTATGGTAGGGAAATATAATTAAATGGCTAAATATTCTTTTTATTTTCAATATCTATGCTTCTATGATATAGAAAAAGCCAAGGTTTTCTTACACGGGAAGACAAATGGGAAGTAAGTTTGCTTTCTGGGTTGTTTGATGTATTCTGAAAAAAAAATTATTATTTTGTGTTGAAGAAAAGGATGACATCATTTTAGTAATTGTTGTAATACTTGAAATCACTGCCTACAAAACCAGAACTCTTAAAAATCCTTGTTATCTCATGTTTTCTAAATGTCAAAAAAGGAGAAGGTGGGAATGAATGACAGAGAAAGGCAAAGATCTGTGATTTCATTTTGGTATCAGCAACTCCATAGTAAGGCAACATCCTCTGCCAATGCAAAATGGCCTTTTCTATGAAACTGAGGTTTTAGAGAATTGTCTAGATCACTAAGAGTTCAAATGATTTGTACAGAGTTACAAAGCTAATGTGTGTCAGTCAGAACTTGATAAACTATAAATGGAAATGAAATCATTTTCCCACATGAGCATTACTTAAAATCATTTTAACCACTTTAATATGGTAAACATTAACTTTGAAGGAAGGCGTAATCATTGTATATGCTTTTTTTTTAAACAATGATTTAGGAGAGAGAGGCTTAATATTTTAAAAATGTTTCAAAATATATATTATCATGAGAATCTTAAGTATGAACGCTTGAAATTTAAAAAAATCATTTAAATATTTGGAGATAAGAGAACTTGTAAGATAGATAAAAAGAAAAAAAATCATGTGAGTGGACAACACATTTATTTTCATGTTTAAAAAGTAATTAGTGCTTCCCTAGTTTGGATTTTTTCTAGTTCTTATGTTCTGTAAGTTTTGTCAGTTTAGACAATTGTTTCATACACACACACACACACACACACACACACTCACAACTGCTCTTAACTGAGACTGTTACCAATGTGATAAGCTGAGCAAGCAGAGAATTGTGTTTGAGCACAAGGAAAACCAAAGTGTTGAAAGGTGGTTTGGGCTTTTATTGCAACTAGTAAATGTTTTTCAGAAGTTATTAACCTTAAGCAGGGCAGGGATATGCCCTGCATAAATTTAAAATATAATTTTAAATTATTTAAATATAAGTATTATGAAATTTAAAAATCACTTTGGATCTATATGAAAGTTACCAAGCTCTCTCTTTCAGAATTCCCTTATTTTCTCATTGGTTAATTTATCAGTATTTTCTCCCCAGTACATAAGATCTCTTTTTCTTTTTTTTTTAAAGCAGCACTTGAATTACTTTATGAGACATAAATAAACCTGCACACTAAATATATACATAAGTTGGAGGAGATCTTTGTTTAGGTGCTTATTTCTCTAATACATCTTTTATATTATCATATAGCATTTATATATGTATAATTTGAGAATTGAGTTCTAACTCTGTTTATGTCCCACCCAGACTAATTGTGAACTTGATATTTTTTTTTTCCTGGATCACATTTACAGCAATCAGAACATCTTGATTCATTTAATAGCATTTTGTTGGGCAATTTTTTTAGGGTGGAGATATATTAAGAACTCATTAATTCATATAATAACCCACCAAAATATTTTATCAGATATATCTTAATTCAAGATTACTTTAAGATTTATATATAAAAACTAAATAATAGATTTCAATAGTTATTAGTAAGGTTAACTAAATATCTTGAAATAAGAGATGATGACAAATTAACATGTCACAAGAAATTTTAGATCAGCTTAATTTTTTAGGTATTTTTATTCTTGGAAAAGTGATTCTGATATAGCTAGCTCCTCGGGGCTGAGACCTCATTACCCCAATTAGAAATACATAGAGATTGCCACATATATTTAGCTTCCCTGTATAATTATGGATTGAATAAAGAAATTCAGAATATAATTGTTAAACCTTTGGTATTTTTTCTGAAGATTAAAATATTATGCAGTTTCCCTAAGCACATATGTATAGAATCTCAGCCCTATTGTTCCAGTATATAGTTGTCAAGTATCTCTTTTGTAGTTATAGTTTCTAGAATTTATAGTTTCTATAGTCTAGTTTCTAGTTATGCCTTCTCTCCCCCCCCCCCCCAAGAATCCAGGGATTTAGGACTCATTCCTCTCTCTCAAACAACCTTAAATTTTGGTTATTCAGTCCTGTTTAATCTGAAGTGATAATTACATCAGTACCATAGCCATAAAATAAAGTATATGGAAATTACAACAAATTGAAATGATTAAAATGAGAGGGGAAAGGGTTTAGAATTGTCTAAAATGACTGATGTGGATGTGTCAAAAAGTAATGAAACTATCTTGAATTTTTTTTTTAATGCACAGAAGCTAGAAACAATGGTGAAAATAGATAAGAAAGGCAAAAATGTAGCATGGTCTTGTAAAAACAATATCAAAAGGAATAAATCTGAGAATCAGCCCACATTAACAAAAATGATATATCAGGGAAAAGAGAAGGATCCTAACAAAGATAGAATTATTGTTGAGGGTGGTCAGATTGAAATGAGATGGAAGGTAGAACTATTCATCTCTTTTTTCCATCCATTTTCTCTGCCAAGGAGACTGATATTTGGATAGGAATTTATAAGCCAAGATAATTAATGAGATGCTTAGAAGAACCTAGTTATCCTTGATGAATTCAATCACGAGGCCCAGGTGGACAAATCCCAGGATACTAAAAGGATTGGCAGATGAGATTGCTGAGCCCCTACCTGTGATCCTTGAAAGATCATGGGTGGGAAAAAAGAAGAACTGTAATGAGAATGAGTAAGAATAA
Organism: Sarcophilus harrisii; assembly: GCF_902635505.1. Lineage (NCBI taxonomy): Eukaryota > Metazoa > Chordata > Mammalia > Dasyuromorphia > Dasyuridae > Sarcophilus > Sarcophilus harrisii. The sequence goes on from NC_045428.1 coordinate 95,636,518, forward strand.
ATGTACTTATTTAAAAAAAAAAGATAATCAGGTTCAGACTACATACAACTCCTTGTAAAATATCAGTTCTTATTATTATTACAGGAAGTAAGTGAATATCATAAATAGTAAGAACAAAAAGTTAATGTGACTTTACTGAAAATAGGTCATACCAAGTTAATTTCATTTCTTTTGGAGATGGTGTTAGTAGGTATTTAGGTGAAAGGAATGCTGAAGCTATAGATTACCTAGAGTATAATAAAATTTTTAATGGTATTCTTGTGGACAGCATGTATTGATATGGGTTATGCCATTAGCTGAATAGCTAGATCCAAAGAATACTTATTTGACTCAGTGTACACTTGTAAAGAATTCTGGTATAGAATTCCAAGGCTCTGTTATTGTTACTCTTTCATTTAACATTTAGAACAACATTTAACACATTGATGTCATGTTCATCAATTTTTTTTTTTTAAATTAGACAACCTCAGATTTAACTGACATACTGGTTATAAGGATTCCAAAGGACTCCATAGGCTAGAACATGACTGAGACTAATAAAGATAATCAGAATAAATGTGAAGCTCCATATCCAGTTTTACAAATGAAACTTCACAAATACATAATGGAGGACATGGTTAGGGAGCAATTTAAAAAATCTGTGGTTTTGGTGCATATTCAAATGAGTCAGCAATAAAATAAGATAAAGAAAAAGCTAATATAACATTGAATGGCTTTGAGAGACATGGTAATAAAACCAAGAAGATGATGGTCTTCCCAGACTCTGCTCTAGTGTTAAATATTTTATATTCAGTTCTAGATACTAAATTTGAGGAAGGATTACAATTAGAAAGTTTTCAGCGGAGAAGAATTGGAGCTGTGAAGACCTTGTATAACATACATAGGTAGATTTGGTTAAAGAAACTTGCATTATTTTCATGAAAAAAGAAAAGTTTGAGAGGAATCATTATAGTTATCTTGAAGTTTTTTAAGGGGAAGGAAATGAACATTTATGTCCTATCTACTATGTACCAGGCACTATGCTAAATGCCTTATAAGTATTAGCTCATTTTGTCATCACTATAACCCTAGTACGTGGGTGCTATAATTATTTCAATTTTACAGTTGAAGAAACTGAGGTAAAAAGAAGGTAAAAGTGACTTTTCTAGTGTCACACAGCTAGAAAATATCTGAATTTGGATTTGAATTCAGTTCTTGTTGTCTCCAGGTCTAGAACTCTATTCACTGTATTACCTAGCTATTTGTTATCAGAGAGAGGTTCTAGATAAAATGGGTAGAAGTGGTAGAGAGGTAGATTTAGGGTCACCCTAAAGAAAACTTCCTAATAATTATTTTTATCCCCAAGCAGAAAAGCTTCTCTTTCAAAAGGTCAGAGAATATCAATTATATTCAAGAATATCTTTGTTTTAGAGAGTTAAATATATTTCACATAAATGGCTTTTGTTGTAATAGTCCCATATGAGAAAAGATAGTTATCTTAACAGCACTTCACACATAGTAGACTTAAAAACCTTCACATTTAAAATTTAAAAGTAAGGAGAATAAGCTTCAGAGAAGTGATTTTTAAAACTCTTTTTTTGGGGGGGGAGTAATTCAGTATATATTTAGTCTAGGATTAGAATTTATTTCCTTTTGTTCCTGGGACACTGCATGAAAAAAATTTTTTTCTAAGGATGACAAAATGGTTTAACAACTTTTTTCTTTTAAAGTTAATGAATTCATCAAAGGTTATTTTATTGAACTGCTAATATAAATAAGATTATATTCCGTGGAAAGTAAAGACAAATATAATATGGCATCATTGCCCTAAATAAAGCTTAGTTGGAAATATAAACATGTAGCTTACAGACGAGTAGCAGTTTTGTTAGAGATTTAAAACATTGTATATTCATCTATGATTGTGAAGCCAGAAAAGTAGCTTAGACAACAATACCAATAAGGAGTCATAAGGGATCTTCATAGCAAGAGATGAGCTTCAATTGAATTTTGAAGGCTAGCTAGAAGTTAAAAGTAATGGAAGATAATGGTATTTTAGATCAGGAAAACTGTGAAGAAAGGCTCAGCTCTAGAAGTACAGAAACAGTGATTATTCTAAGTTTTACTGAAGCAAAAGATTGATACTGGAAATAAATGAATAAAAAAATTGGAAAGATAATTGGGAAAGCATTGTGGAAAGTTTTGAAACCTTGAAAGAAAGGGATTTTGGACTAATTTGGATTAATTGGACCATTGGCTAAAAATTAAATATTTGTTAATATGGGCATAAAAGGAATAGAAATGGTGACTCATCATTTAACTTTCTAACCATAATGTAGACCTGAAAAATTACAATTAGATAGAAAAGAGTTTGAAAGTAGAATCCTTAAATATTAAATAGTAAAATCCTTACAACTCTCTGTGAAATCTTCTGACATAGGTCATGTTTTTGATCTAAAATGAGAAATGGCCTTAAATTATTTATGTTTATATCCGTGCTATTTTTCTCTACTCTTCACATATTTAATGCTTTATTTCCAGTAATATAGAAACTATTCTGTAATGTGTTTTAAATTCTGTGGCAGTTTGTAATATATTTTCTATTTTTTCATGGGGCTTTTCCAATCTTTTAAAAATGCATTGTCATTGAAATGTTGGTTCAGTGGTTGCCTTCATCAGTGGCTTGTTGGCTGAACTTTGATTATACATATGTATCCAGAGGGCCAGATTTCTTGTTTTTCTGCATGTTGTCAATTTCTTGACCTATTCTGCTATCTTCCTCACTGGTTCAATATACTCTGATGGCTATAGAACAGGAGAATAGTTTCTAGGAAACTAGCATTTCACTGTTACTAATACACATTCAGAAAACCGCATTTCTACAGTCAATATAATATATATGTGTGTCTTACACACACACACGCACATATATATGTGTGTGTATATATATAATATATATGTATGTATATCCTCATGAATTTTGAACACTTTTTGAGAGGAAGGGGTTAACATATAGTTCTTTTTTAAATCAAGCCAAACATGTAGCAGGGGGGAAAAAAAAAAACTAATTTGTATTAGCTTTCAGTAATCAACTTTGGTATCTGTAGTACCTGGAACTTAAAAAAATTTTTTAACATCTTTTATTTTATTCTTTTCAATTTAACAAGCATTTAGCAAAGGGCATGGCACAGGGTATATGTTTAATAAGTGCTTATCCCCATTTATTAAACATCTAATATATAAAACACTGCTAGCTGTTGGAAAATCTGTGACTTCATTGATCTAGAGATCTCCCAGATGAGCAAATTCCCTTTACCAGTATAGGTGAATAGATTTTCTGCAATGCTTGGAGCACTGAGAGATTGTTGCTTAGGATCACAGAACTTTCAAGTATCAAAGGTGGGGCATGAATACAGATCTTATTATCTTTGGAATGAATCCATTTCCTCATTCTGAGTCTCTATCTCATATACTGTGTTATGCAAACTCTAGGTCTTAAGGCTAAGAAGACAAAAATGAGACAATTTTTGTAAAGTAAGTAAGTTTACATTCTCCTTGGAGTGTGACATGGCAGAAATAATACAATACACTGAGAGACATTTGAATACGAAAAAATGTCATCCATTGTATAAAATAAATGCAAAGTGATTTGGGGGGAAAGAGCAACTAAATATCTTTTGGTAACAGATGACAACTGAGTAGACTGGATAGGAGTTGGAAGTTCCAACAGGTGCTTTCTACTTCATGTAACAATGATAACAGTTGGAAGAACATATATAGAAAGAGTGCTTTATGTAAGGTGAACTATAGACTAATGTTTAAATTTAATTTGCACTGTCTGTATCTGTTTCATGGATTTCTCTTTATGGATACCAAGTAAATATTTCTGTTTATTCTTCCCCAAAGGCATTACAGATGATAAAACTCAGTTAAAAAATACTTGCCAGCAACTGATTTGGGATTCTTTACCTTTTTTGGTGGGAGTCTGATCCAATCACTGTTTCCCACCCCCCCATCCCCATACTAATCATATTGGAATGAATTTTGGGGGAATATCATTCTAAATGTCATTCTCTCCCATTCCTCCTTACCACTCTCCCTACAGCTCACAAGAAAGCTTGGCTAAACCACAACTATCTTCAGAAAA